>NW_011348399.1:0-10036 GCF_000735185.1 Notothenia coriiceps
TCTAAGAAGAAAGGATCTCTGTGCCTTCAGGCTTGATCGCCGTTCAAATGACAGCGTTGGTTTCCCCAAAAGTTTGCGGGGCCGTAAAGTGACGTAGATGTTTCTCTCATCCATGGACATCGATAGCCTACTGCTTTATATAACCATATATCGAAAGGGGCGGAGCCGTCATTTTTGCCCGGAAGTGACGCATGTGTTACTCTCATCTATGGAGAAATAACGGTAAAAAACGTAAAAATAAATAAATGTATACACGTATAAATACATAACTTTTTATAAATGGAAAATAACTGAAAATAATCAAGCAAAAATAAATCAGGTGCATTTAATAGAATATACATTTATTTGTATGGTTTTATTTATTTGGCACTTCTCGTCCTCCGTAGGGAAAGGGTCTTAGTGAGGAATCAGGGCTGTGTTAGCTTAGCTTAGCATAAAGACTGGCAGTGGGGGGAAGTGTTAGCCTGGCTCTTGCTTTGAATAATGAGTAACGATACTTGAGTGAACGCTGAAGAGCTTCTGATTTACGCTCCTTCATTAGCGTCAGCTCTCTATCAGACTGTTGGTTTTCACTTTCACAAATGAAGCAGAACGTTCGGACAGATGCTCCCAAACCCCCCCGCTGACCAATTACTGGACAGACAGACAGTGTGTGTGTGTGTGTGTGGGTGTGTGTGTGTGTGTGGGTGTGTGTGTGTGTGTGTGTGTGTGTGTGTGTGTGTGTGTGTGTAAAGAAGAACCTGGTGTTTGTTTAGAGTTAATACTGAATCAGAGCGTGTTAAAGACAGCTGAAGGCCTTTTAATTTACCTTAACAAATTATGCTGCAACGCAAAAAGACACTTTGTACTTTCAATACATTTCATTGGACAATTTCTACATTTATTTCAAGAACTTTGAGTACATTTTACTGCACAATTAGTACTTTTACTTGAAGTACTTTGAATACATTTTACTACTCCTATTTTTACTACTTTAAATACACTTTTCAGCAGTCAGCTCTTTTGTTTAAAGTACTATACCTACTTCTTACTGTTACTTTACATTATTTGAATACATTTCTACTGGACAATTAATACTTTAAGTACCTTCATTTTAGTGTAAGAATAAGACAATTACATTTCGTCATTTATATTAAAACTGTAGTGAGTTTTAGTCTGCAGCTTGACCTCCTGATGGAGTTGAGTTTTAAAACACACGAACACTGAGTCCATTTAAATTAAACAAAAAGTAGATAACGGTGAGTTTATGCAAATCAATCCAAGGCAGGTTTCCTATTTGAATAAAGGAGTCATGGTGAAAACTCACATTATGCTGCAGCCTGACGTCAGTTTATACGAGAGTGTTTTATAACATATAATATAAAATACTACAGCTCCGTACGCTTCATTGAGCTTTAACACGCTAACGGCCGGTGTGATTTCATGTCAATGAAGTGGAAACATTCAATTAACTGATTCAATGGTTTGAGTGTTTTTAAAACTAGGCTATATGAGGTAAACATGTTATCCTCGTACATGTGAAATGGCAGAGCTCAAACATGTATATTTAATAATCATTATGTCTGGATTATACGGATATGGACTACAAGTTACACCCTATTGCTAGACAATGTAAACATTAAACAATATTCTTACACTTATTCCATAATGCAAGTTGTATGCTGTTCATTTCCAGAGTTTTTTCCGACTCTGATTTGCATTAAAACAATTATAAAAATGGAGCATAACATAAGCTGCTAACGTTAGCAGGCCTGGCTAACTAGCTTGTAATTTGGCTTTACCTTAAAATGTTTGTATATTATTAGCTAACCACATTTTACTGGTGGGTAACACTACAGATTAGAACCAGAAACAACCTCTTTGGTTCTGGATGCTACTAAATGCTATGTCATGCTAATGCTAGTGAACATTAAACTGGTTTTTCGTTAATCCTGCCAACCCAAGAATACGCTAATGTGAGGCTAACGTTAGCAGCTGTGTCCTGCTCGTTTAACGTGTGACTGTGAAAATTGTTAAAAACCTACTAAGAAATAATTTGATTCTAAAATAAGCTACTATTGTTAGCAGACATGGCTAACAAGCTTAAACAGTAGCAACGTAGCATGACCTTCAACGCAGAACATTTGCATATTATTAGCTAACTACATATTTATTTATTGGGTCAAGATACCGATCAGAACTGAAACAACCACTGTCTGGTTCTGGATGCTATTAAATGCTATGTCATGCATTAGATAACGATATAGTAGATTTTCCTTAATTCTGCTGACACACAAATACGCTAATATGAGGCTAACGTTGGCAGCTTTGTCCCACAATGTGACTGTGCTCCACATTTTTAAGAATTTAGAGGATTGCGTAAACGTTTTAGCTTTTTCAAAACAGAGGACAAAGTAAATTGTTAAATAAATTTTAAGCATTAATGTTCTTAAATAAGTGGCTATTGTTGGCAAACCCGGCTAACTAGCTTCAACAGTAGCAACGTAGCATTACCGTAAACTCAAAACATTTGCATGTTATTAGCGTTATTATTTTGGGGTTACGTTACAGATTAAAACCTGGGAACAACCACTGTTTGGTTCTGGATGCTACTAAATGCTATGTCATGCTAATGCTAGTTAACAATCATTTTTACTTAATCCTGCTGAGACACAAACAAACCAAGACATAGAAACCTTCATAAACTTTTAGACGTAGAGCAGAAGACTGATACCCCTTCAGTGTGAAATCAATGCAAGGGGCATTTCGACAACAGTTCCTTTGCTAACCAGGTTATGTTTCTGTGTTTTTCAGACGGGAAGACGCGGACTAAAGACAAGTACCGGGTGGTTTACACCGACCACCAGCGTCTGGAGCTGGAGAAAGAGTTTCACTACAGCAAATACATCACCATCAGGAGGAAGTCGGAGCTGGCCACAACGCTCGGCCTCTCAGAGAGACAGGTACGGGAAAACACTGACAAAAATTGGGTGAAACATTACATTCATAGGTTCTTGCATAAAGCATAACGTCCATGTTTGAGATTCAAAGTGGTGACGAAGAACTGGGAAGGATTTCTTTAACTAAATGTTTCTTATTGTAAACAAATCCCAGTAAAATGCTTCAACCAACAACATGCCCATTGGTTCATAGTGAAGCTCCTCGTAAATTCAGTTTTAAAAGTAAATTTCTGAAACAGCTGGAATTAGTGCAATTGATCACTTGTTTGGGACTATTTTTATGGGCGGATTAATCCACTATTTGCGCTGTAATGAGTATGTGTAGCAGCAGGACAGCTCGACAACTGTTGGATGGATTGTCATGACATTTGGTACACCCATTCTTGTTCCCAACAGGATGACGTGTATTACATTTGGTGACCCTCTGACTTTTCATCAGGTCAACGCTCAAAGAACACAGACTTTTATCATGGGTTATTCTTTGGCCCTTGCTAAACGCTCCCACCAAGTTTCATGAAAAAGTCTAGTTTTTCACCAGTCCTGCCAACCAACAACAACAACAACACAAAAGCAATCAAACTAAAAGTCCTATCTTGCTATGTTTAACGAGAAATGTAAAATAATGCGTGGATCCGATTTCTTCAACCATGCTGCACCTATCCGCCAAGTTACATGAAAGCTGGACGTGTAGTTTTTCCGTTATACTGCTGACAAACAAACCAAACTGGAACCATTGCTTTCTTGGCAGTGGAAATAAATGTGGTGCTTTAAAATGATGTTTACATGTCATGCAGATATATTATTTATTACTGATGCATTTCAAGTAGTTTTTCACAAACAAAGAATTAGCTTTGGTTAATTGGTGCACCTCAGTGAAAACATATATGACTCGGGGACAGTTTCATCCCACAGGCCATAAGACTGTTAAACACCTGAACTAAGATCATCCATAACATTCATCTGTTTGAAACTCGGGTACCAGTTCTCATCACCCACAGGCATAAGACTGATTAAACACCTGAACTACAGACATCATAACATCTCCACTCCCGTTTGACAACTTACAAATCAACCGTATCCCCCCCACCACCCCCATCCACTTGTATACACTCTTATGGCACTACTTATATTCTATGTTATTTTATTTACTTGCACTATTTGATCTGTTTTATTGTGTTGCTCTGTTGGAGGAGCCTGTGACCTCAGATTTTCATCGACATAACTACACTGCAGCTGTGACAATAAAAGCCTTGAATCTTGAAAAATGTATTTAAAAAGAAATGTCTTCAGATTACATTGCAAAAATAAAAACACCTTTTCTTTTGTGGCTCCAGGTGAAGATCTGGTTCCAGAACCGCCGGGCTAAAGAGCGTAAAATCACCAAGAAGAAGCTCCAGCAGCCGGCCTCCTCTTCCTCCACCACGCCTCCAGCCAATGGTGTTCTCCATGGAAACGGCGGAAACAGCGTCTCCATGGTGACGAGCAGCAGTGGTAGCAACGGGCTGGTGTCGCCCTCCTCGCTGGCTCTGAACATCAAAGAGGAATACTGAGGAAACCTTTTAGTGGACGCTCACATCGGGGATCTGGACTGAGACACTCTCCCCAAAGAACTGAGGAACGTTTTGCACCCCGTCCTGCCTCCTGCCATGTTTTTTTCTTTCTCCGCCCTTCTTCGTAAAGCCAAAGCTCCTTTAAAAGTTTGAGAAAGCAACTCCTTCTACCATCTGACTGTTGCAGATAGTTTGTAAAAGTGATCAGATGTTCGCTTGCTGGGATTTCAGCCCGATTAAAAGACGTTTGGTTGCACATCAACAGCTAAATGCAAAAAGACTCTTCTGCAACAGGAAACAAGTTGAAATAGATGCCGAATTTCCCCAAGATGTCGAATATTTCCATTTGATGGAATGAAGCAGCCATAAAAAAAACTCAGGGATTGAAAAGCCTTTTTGCACCAACTTAACCAAAGAAGAAACTAAGTGCACTGCAAAGTCAGCTAGCTCCTCCTGTGCCTTTGACACCACACAAATAATGTCTCGTTTAAATTCCTCGTATGAAGTCTTGAGGAATGCTTTTGCACCTCGTTGGTCTAAAAATGTAACTTTTCTTTATCTGTCTCTGCCATTGTTCTGCATGGAAAGAAAACCTTTATACTTTATCATCGCAATCAGATACAAAAAGGGGAAAACTCAACTAAACAACTTGAATGGTTTTTGCCACATATAGACTATCAGCGTCTGCCATTTGTTCTCTGATAATTTGCCGCTCGATGTCAACATAATTAGCTTCAATGAAGAGCTGCATGCAGAATAGATATGATACTGTTAGACAGTGTGGGACATATGTTTGTTTTTAACTATAAAGCTACTTAAAAAAAAGAGGATTTTCAGGGTAAATCACGTTTTCAGGTGTTTGTTGTTTCTTGATGATGCATTTAAAGAAAAGTTTTGTGTTGCTTTTAAATGATGTTTTCTCCACCTAAAAGGGCGCATAGTTAAACTCCAGTGACAGTGTTTGTGGTCCTGTGAAGAACATGTGAGCAGGGACAGTTAACCTCCTGAATGTTACTGGACATAGAAACGTATAATACAGGGTTTGGTTCTGCCTTTAATTATTAACACTGGAAGCATTTACAAAAATAACTGTAGTCAGAAAATATGAAATATAGTCATTTGCATTCGCTCAGTAGGAATATCTTATTTCCAGAAAAAGGGCATCTGTGCGTCTTAACATATATATCAAGTCATTACAAACGTGAGGTGCTTGTACTTAACCACTTCTGTTTTACTTCAATCAATACTTGTATTCCATATTTCTTATACATATGGCGCTTTCACACCGGAGTACTTTTCCCATTTAGTTCCATTAGTGCCTGGAATTTTGCGTTCACACCAAAAAGAGAACTTAGTTCAGAGAACTTTTACCCCCATGTTTAGTGCCTGCTAGAGAGGTGGTAATATCCTGGGGAGAAAAAAGTACCAATTTGGAATGGCTGGGTGAATTGCAAACCACGCCCCGTAAAACTCTGAAAAGTATTTTGAGGCCGCCATTGTATTAGCTGGCATTAGCATTATTAGCATTAGCGTTCTGGCGATTTACTCTGAAGGCTTCAGTAGAAGCTGCTGGGAGTCCCAGCAGCTTCTACTGAAGCCAGTCCCCAACTCCGGGGACTTCCGGCCGGGGACTTCGGGTGGCAGTATACGCCGTGAAGTTGTTTTGCCTGCCAGTAAACCCAAAGCAGAAGAAGTGACGTCAGCGGCTTCATTTGCGTAATCTTCCCTCAGGGACTTATTCAGGTGTGAACGTGATCGGCTCTTAGTTCCATGGGGGAACTAAGTGCTGGGAACTAAGTGCTGGGAACTAAAGTCCCGGACCCACCAAGCCGATTTTGGCCGTCGATGGGTGTCAGGCCGACGATGAGCGTCCTGTCGCCCTACTCAGATTGGTGTGTCCCGCACCGTCGTGTCTTTTCGGCCGTGCCGACACCTTTTTGGCCGAAAACCTACCGATTCGACATGGTAGGCAATCGGCCAAAGGCTGTCGGTCAAATACATCACTCTGATTGGCTGTTCAGCTAGCGAATCAGTGCATGAGAAGCAAAACGGAACTGTGTCGAGAGCTGGAGTTCAATGAAATATCAGATTTGCCTTCTTTATAGTTTATTTGGGTCCCTCAGTTCCGTTTTGCTTCTCATGCACTGATTCGCTAGCTGAACAGCCAATCAGAGTGATGTATTTGACCGACAGCCTTTGGCCGATTGCCTACCATGTCGAATCNAAAAAAAAAAAGTTTAAAAATATTCTCACTTTTTCCTCGAAATTCTCACTTTTTTCTATAAATTTCGACTTCCTTCTCAAAATTCAGAATTTTTCTAAAAATACTCGACTAAAAATAAAAAGCACTTTTGGTCAGATCTCAATAAAATGTTTTACATGTGGCCATTATTCTTTTCCGTATGTGTAAAACATAAACCCACCCCCACACATTTTTTTAGAAGAAATCAGACACAATGGAAAAATGCTGTTTGTCTTTTAATACGTTAAATTAAGTCACCGTTGTTGCTCTGTTATAGTGTTACATTCAGTTATCCTGTACACTTATTATTATTAAAACAGCTTTTGGTTTGTAAATAAAATGTGGGTCCGTGACTTCATATATAAGTTGTATCCAACATGTTTTCACTTTACCTCACATTCATCAAGTTAAACCCGCTTAAAATGTAGAAAAATTACATTAAGAATATACAAATCTGATGGGCTCACAATCATTTACACACATTGTGGCACATAAAAGAAAACAAACCAACTTCAGGAGAATTTGCCAGCGGTGGAAGAAATAATAAGATTGTTTCCTGCAGTTAAATTACTTATAGCATACTTTTAGAATACTCCCCTGAATCTCATGCATTTAGAACCTTACTAACGAACAGTATAGCCGCTTTCACACCAAGTATTTTGCCGTACTAAAGGCCCGGACACACCAAGCTGACACCAAAGATCTGACACAGACGGACCTGACTGTTGTGTCGCCTGGCGTCTCTGCGTCTTGGCCATGTGTCACTGGAACACACCGCAAAGACTTCAGCCGACGGCCAAGAAGCACGTACGAACTGCGCATGCGTGAGTGGCAATAACTCTCCTTACCAGCAGGCGGCGGTAGTTTGTATTCGTCATTCAAAAGAGGCAACAACCGAGAGTAGAAGGACAGACTGCGTGATATAAACAAAAAACAAATAGCGTGCGTTCCATNTTGAGAAGGAAGTCGAAATTTATAGAAAAAAGTGAGAATTTCGAGGAAAAAGTGAGAATATTTTTAAACTTTTTTTTTTTTTTTAAAGTGTGGATTTTTTGAAAATATTCTAATTGAAAGCAAAAGGGAGAATTTTGAGAATAAAGTCAGAACTTTAAATACAATTCAGAACTTCTTGAACATTTAGAAATGTCAGGAAAAGTTGTTGTTTTTTGATGAATAACGTTTTTTTTTTTTTTAAGTTCAACTAACTTGTAATGAATAAAACAAACACAATTTCTTTGGATAACATTTACAATATGTTACTTTTCCACAATGAAAGTGTACAACAAGTAACCTAAAGAATACAGAAAGTCATAAAGAGGAGAATACACACACACACACACACACACACACACACACACACACACACACACACACACACACACACACACACACACACACACACACACACACACACACTACATGATGAAGCAGTTGAGGTGTGGTGACCAAAGGGCGAAGAGGAACCGTGGGCAAACAGAGCGCAGGATACTGCTATCTGCTTTATGTGTGTGTGTGTGTGTGTGTGTGTGTGTGTGTGTGTGTGTGTGTGTGTGTGTGGGGGTGTGTGTGTGTGTGTGTGTGTGTGTGTGTCCTCACTCAGACCTTTGCCCTTCTGGGCCCACTACGCCTCCAACAACAGTCCTATCTCAACACTGATAGAGACTATAAGCAGTGTGTGTGTGTGTGTGTGTGTGTGTGTGTGTGTGTGTGTGTGTGTGTGTGTGTGTGTGTGTGTGTGTGTGTGTGGGTGTGTGTCGGTTGATTGTGAGTATACAGCCATTTTGAACTTGAGGCATTAACTAAAGACCTAAACTGGTAACACAACATCATCCAATAACGAAACTCCATAAAAAGTGAAAAAGCAGTTTTAGTTTTATCCACTTTTGTCTTTTCAAAATGAGATTATGCACAACATTTGGAAGCATTTACAAAAACACAAACCATAGTTGGAAAGAATACGTTACATACAAATACAACGAGACTAGATCCGGATATTTAAATGGTTTTATTTTCAGTTTTTAGTTGATTGAACATTCACGTTTGAGCAAGCTTTAGTTGAATGACGGCTAACAGGACGAGAGGAAACCAAAACAGGCGGGAAGAGAAGGTTTGTCCTCTTGGATTGAAGACAGTTTATCAGACCGTCTCTTCTTGCCAGGGCCTGTTTTGAACCACGGAGAAAGACTTTAACGAAGTATGTTTTTGTTAAAGTCAGATTACACTAGACTCGACCGTCAAAGCTGGAGTACAGAGGTTTTGGAAAAGATGCAGTGAGATTGAACGTAATATTTAGAGGGTTGTTTCTGCCCTCGTCCAATGGGGTCAACTTTTAGGTTTGACCTGTTTTACCCTTAACCTCAGAGTTCACCTGAGTCACAGGAAGTTTAAATAATACAAGAGGAGCGTCACTTAATGAAGTTCAGTACAGGTAGTAGACACTCCCAAACCCACTTCATTCGCTCTGATAAGCTGCAATATGTGGCATCGAGATTGATGGCAGTGTGCCTGAAACCATAAAAGATAAATCAAACACCTTAGAGCTATCAGTGTAAAGGGTCACATGTTCACACTCTTATTTATATCATATTAATCTCAAACTCTGACCTTGGATCATTTACATTCAAACTGAAAGTAAGACTTTACTTAAAGGGGACCTATCATGCAAAATGCACTTTGTGATGTCTTTTATACATAAAGATGTGTCCCCTGTGTGTCGGGGAACTCACGCAGCGTCAGAAAATAAAACCCTCTCTCTTTTCCTCCGTACCTAAATCTTTTAAAAACAGGGGTACAACGAGCGGATACAGATTTGCTGCCAATCTGACGTCAAATCGGCGGAGGACCCACTGAAAGTTGCTATCAGAAACAATGCCTGACGTGTTTTGGACATAATCTCATCTTTGTTTACATTAGCAAGCCTCGCTAACACTCAGAGCTAACCTGTGTTTAAACATGTGTTTAAAAAGCAGGAAATAAAAAAAGAACCTCACCTTGTGATAAACCCGCAAGTGAAAAAGCATTTGAGCTCCATACTGTTTCAGAAATTATCCTTGATGTGGTTTAGAACAGGATAGCGTTTTATCACAGCAGAATTGAACTTTATCTCCGGAAGAATTCTGATCAGGCATTAGCTCCGCCTCCTCTTTTTTTTTCAAGCTAAGGACCCAAAACCGTTCCTAACAGGGCTGTAATAGAGGGGTATGAGCAGTATGAGGCATGGCTACAATGAGGTTGGATGGGCTGCGGAGATTGGCCGCATTTACAATAACTCCGTTGGGCGCTTAAAATGTGTGGGGGTGTGTGTG
>NW_011348400.1:0-2586 GCF_000735185.1 Notothenia coriiceps
ATCAACGAGCTCATGTTGCAGCTGAAATGTTCTCCAGGTCACAAAGTCAACCTCACATGATGGTGTGATCCAGTTTTCAAGCACAGTAAATATTCTCTTCCCAGCGTATATGATGGGACCAAGGTGATGATGTAGTAGGCTACATGGTTTTAATAATGCTTTTGCCTTTCAATGTTTGCCATTTCAAACCATGAGCATGGTTTAAATAATATTTGCCTTGATTTACAATATGTTAACCTTCATTATAGTCCTTGACAGCGGTCTGTACTGCTGTATTAACAACGTGTCACATGTTAAGAATTTACAATAAGAATCGAGTATTCAACTAAGCCCTGTAATACGTTGTTAGTAGCCTTTAGGGCCTACACAGTTGTTATGCTATACCACATTGCCCTTCACTGGATGCATAATCAGCTGCACTAAACTAAATTTTAGCATTTAAAATACCTAGCTATTCTTTTGCGGTTATTTTGGTGAAAGTAACTAAAAAGTAACTAAAGTAGTGTAACTCATTACATTTCAGAGACAGTAATATTGTAATGTAACTTATTACTTTCAAAAGAGAGTAATAAGTAATATGTAATATATTACATTTTGGAAGTAACTTGCCCAACACTGTTGGCAGCTATATATGACAACTCAGTTATTGACATAAATGTTATGATGGATTATCAGTAATCATTTCAAAGTGACACAGACACATTGGATGAATGGATTGACCTTCAGCAGCGTTGTTCTCGTTGTAATGCCATTGAACACGACTCTTGATCAGAAAACAGCAAAGGTAAGACTATTTGCCGCTTGGCCCCGTAAAGTGAAGTTGTGTGTTGTCTTTGCCAGCCTTCACTGCCGCGAGTTTTGGTCGCTCAGTGATGATACCTATACCATTGGACTCTGTGGAATCTCAGGTTTCATATATCTTGTTTGTGCAAATCCGGAAGTTGATTTATGTGCTAAAGTGCGTTAGCACTCTTTTGCTCAAACATTGTTGGACTTGTGTTTTGTTTCGGTACAAATGTTTTAAAAATGGTTCATATCGTCAGGTAGCTGAGTTTCTTCCCGTTAAGTGGGTATGACACATTCATAGGTTGTTAAATGTTAAGAAGCCCTCATACACTGTTTCTTGATAGATGTTGCAGGAGCCGCCGCCCCCGGGTTAAGAAACAATTTAGCATTAAAAAAGGATGCTAAAGAAAAATCTTTACGCCAGATGTAAATGTACAAACAACCTTGAAAGCTAAAAAACAAGAACACTTAGAACAATGAATATATGGTAAACTACAGTGTATTATTTTTTAAAGTGTAGCAAAGTGTTGATTTCATTTAAAATTTCTCCTGAACGCATAATATATTGATATATATGCAGAGGATGTTAGAGGACCACTTCTATAAAGGGGAACACTGACCAGTGTTGCTAATTAATAAATGTAATATATTAAAATGTATTTAAAACAAACCCATATTCAAACGCTGCTTCCTCATTGTGAATTAACGAGTCCATATTCTGCTTTTTGGGGCTTTTTTCTTTCTGCTTCTCATTATTAATCAGTATATAAGCTTATCTTGTTCAGTCACTCATTTCCAGATCGGTCTACGCTTCAATCAAGATATATTAAGTTATTACTGTTCTCGCAAAAAAGATGTACATTCAAAAAGGTGCTTCTCTAATAACAGATAAAATAAGACGGACTTTATTGACCCCAATTTGGGAAAAGTTTGCGTTGCAGCAGCATAACAAGACATTGCACTTTAGAGGAATGAAAAGACAGGAATAAACAATCCCAAATGTAAACATCTCAAATAGAAATAAATAGCATTAAAAAAGTAGAAAATAGACATGTTGAAACATACATCAGGTGTGTAAGGAATGGATTATTAAATATAATATAAAAGTGCAGGTGATGAAGCCTCTTTTGGGGTCCGTATGTGATCATTCCTGTAAATATTAAAAAGCCCTTCGCTTAAATATAATTTAGTTTAGAAGCAAACGTATATTAATTTCTCTGCAACATCATCAGTGTTTGTGTTTTTTGTGGTTCCCTTTCATGCAAAGCTCTCCAGTGAAAAGCCCTCCTGAGCCAAGAGGTCCAATTAAATGCTTAATCCCACTAATAACCCAAATGAATCTGCTAAATGGACGTTCTCCCTCTCTAATTATATCAGCGACACGAGGAGGCTTTTGAAACGAAGCGCTCCCTTAGGTCTGACAGAAAAATATCACAGCCTCGCTTCAAATAGCACGTCCTGCAGGAGAGGCACTTTGATGTGAGGAACAAACTCACACTGCAGAGGTCAGAGGTCAAAACCCCCCCAAACGCTGTCATACAGAGGTGGGAAGTAGTGGAGTACAAATACTTATTTACTGTACTTAAGTACATGTTTCTGGTACCAGTACTTTACTCCACTACTTATTTTTCTGACCACTTTTTACTTTCTACTTCTTACATGTTGAACCCAAATACCTGTACTTTCTACTTCTTACATGTTGAACACAAATACCTGTACTTTCTACTTCTTACATGTTGAACACAAATACCTGTACCTCGTACTTTCTTACTTCTCACATGTTGTAACACAAATAACCTC
>NW_011348401.1:0-2767 GCF_000735185.1 Notothenia coriiceps
GAATTACATACATTCAGTACTGTGGACAATCCCCACAGGAGCACTTTGGGGTGAAGTGTCTCAGGGACACAACGACATGCTGACTCGAACTTGCTACCCCCTGATTTGAAGTCCATCATACTTTCCACTGAGCCACAGCCTCCCTGTCCTCTGAAATGTTTTCTTTCTGTTAATGTGAAATTATGGAGGACTTTGATCTTTAAATCTGGCGAAATACAACTCAAGAGACTTTGTAGCTGAAGCTTCAGATAAAACATATTTTATTGAGTTTCTTCCATGTGACTGATTGTGCTGTTGGATTCTTGTTTAAATGGAAGCAGAATTAGTTATTCATACTTAACATATTGAGGTTGGTAATTAAATAATGATTTTTAAAGGAAACAGATTGTTTGGTCAGACATTAAACCGTATTTATTTCACCAGAACCACTGAATGTTTCCATTATTACACTGTATGGATATGTCAAACCTAGAACACCAAGAAACAGCATCTGCCCTATGATAACAGCAAACACAAGGGACTCAACTGGGACTCAAAGCACAACAATGAGCAATTAACTAAATGATAGAGTATTCATCATGAGTTTTTGAAATGATGAGAAGAAGGTCGAGGGGTTCATTGAGTCCAGTGGAAATTAAACTTGCAGAATCTCCAGGTTGTCTTGTATTGTGGTTTTGTGTATTCGTGCATTAGAGGACGAGCCAGCCACATCAACGTCTTCCACCACATTCACTTTATTCTCTGCATCTTCTTTCAACAGATCGGCTTATTGGTGCAGAAAGTGTTGGTGGATGATTATCATTTCTCAGGTGTTTGAGAATACTTCAATCTTCTGTTTCCCAAAGAACAAAGGGAACCAATAACCTGTACCAACAAGTATCACGTAGCTCAACATGGAAGTTCTCTTAGTTTAGTAAATGTATGAAGTGTTGGACACGTTGCAGACAGAGACATTGATGCTGTCAGTGAGGAGGATCTGTTCTCAGCTGTGTGCATCACTCTTTAGTATCCCCTGGTCTGTTCTCAGCTGTGTGCGTCACTCTTTAGTGTCCCCTGGTCTCTCAGCTGTGTGCGTCACTCTTTAGTGTCCCCTGGTCTCCCAGCTGTGTGCGTCTGTCTTTAGTGTCCCCTGGTCTCTCAGCTGTGTGCGTCACTCTTTAGTGTCCCCTGGTCTCCCAGCTGTGTGCGTCTGTCTTTAGTGTCCCCTGGTCTCCCAGCTGTGTGCGTCACTCTTTAGTGTCCCCTGGTCTCTCAGCTGTGTGCGTCACTCTTTAGTGTCCCCTGGTCTCCCAGCTGTGTCCGTCACCCTTTAATGTCCCCTGGTCTCTTAGCTGTGTGCGTCACTCTTTAGTGTCCCCTGGTCTCCGTTGTGTTTTGAGCTTCTTGCAGCGTTTGGTTTCTGCAGCTTTTAGTAAACGCTGCATGTTTCCTCAAGTTGCTGAAGATGTTTCTTTATGTGGAACCTTTGTGTGTTTACATGCATCCTCTCTGAAGCCGCAGCACGTTTCTGTTCTGGGCCTCCTCACCGTAGGTCAGGTTAAATCATGCTCATCGGGTTTTGTGAAGTTCATTTATATTTATGAGGTAAATCAGGTTAAGATTAGTCAGGTTTTCCAGGTTTAATCTGGCACATCTGCCTGCTTCGGTTACTCGGACTCATTCATATATGTTTCCTGTATTTTTTCAGATATTTGTATTTGTATTATTGTTGCCCACCTCCCAGTGGATCCACTTGAACTGATGGAGGTCGACTTTGGAGAAATCTTCAGCGGTGACATCGGGAAGATTCCTGACGACCAGGAGGTCAGAGTTATTAAAGTCTTTCACGTCTATCAGTCGTTAAACGTCCTACATGCTGGGGACAGTAAACTGGGAGATGAATGGAAAGCCATTAAAGATGCAGGCTTCATTCACACATGAACTCCCTGTTTGACCAGCTCAGCTGCAACAGGAAGTTGTGTTGCTGTGATGTCACTTGTAGTTTATCCATTGATTTATAAGACTGAATTAAAATGAAATTAAAATATGACTCATTTCTCCAACAGTCACAATGAAACATAAAACATTGTTATTTTATTCCAAGATGTAGGTGTGAAGAGTTCCCTCTCAAAGCCCTCTAGAAGACAGCTGTGCTCAACCCTCTCCAGGTGTGAGGGTACTGAGCTGCCATCTATCATTTCAGATTCTATTACTCATTTTGAAAGGGAACTCCTCACAGACGGCAGATTAAAACCAGTTTGATGAATTAACCGGTTGATTGATTAGAAAAAGTTATTGAAGATGAATTGAACAGAAACCATTGCAGAGACTCAAACAGGAACCAGACCAGTTGATGGTTTAGTGATGAAGCTTTTAAAGGACCCGGTCTGTGGCAGCCATGATAAGAGCTGTCTGATTCTCTGGATGATAGGAAAGGAGTTTCAATACTTCCTTTATAACCTCCTTTAGGAAACACTGGACCTTCCTTTAGGAAAGGAAAGGAGAAAATGCTGTTCCACACTACCCTGCAGCTGCAACATTTACCGTGACACAACATTCGTCCGTTAACAGAAACAAGCGGTCGCGAACGAGAAATGATATAATGAAAGTTACGGTGCTTATTATCCCTAACCCGATTCTAAACATTACATCGTAACTTGCTACAGGGCTTTTTTTTATTCCTTTCAACACCATGATAATATTAACATTACTTTCTTACTGTAAAATAATCAAATAAAGTCACATGCCTGTCGGTTGTCTTCAATAAGGACCGCCTTGCTGCACATTA
>NW_011348402.1:0-2465 GCF_000735185.1 Notothenia coriiceps
GGGGACATTATTTTGGAGAGATTAGTTTTGCCGGTCTTCAGCATATTTTACCGGTCGTAGTCCGGTAATTACCGGCTAACGGAAACTCTGACGTCACGGTTAGGTGGCTCTAACACTGGCACATATTAAGGTCTGACAGCAGCTTCATCCCTCAATAGTCCATTGTTTAATTTCTCTCTCCACTAAACGGCTACTTTGCTCCTCCTGTCTGAGAATGAAAGGAGTCGTCTTCCTGCAGGGAGGAGGAGGAGGAAGAAGAGGCGGGCGAAGAGAAGCGCCTTCAGACTATAAATAGCAGGGATTGGGGTTAACGGGGAGGGTTTTGGGGTTTGGATTGACGTCATGTTGGAGAAACGGTTCCTTGTCATCACTGTCCTCTGCTTTCTCCTTTCCCTTGCTCCTGTTTTCTGTCTTCTGTTCTTTCTTTCTCTCCTCTCTCTGAGTGATGTCCTTCTTACATGTGCATATTGTAGTGAATCATATACAACAATAAATGTGTAACATGTTATATATATCTGTACATATTACAATAAAGGCAGTGGTGTATTCGTAATAAGTATAAGGAAAACCAGATTATTGCTCAAATGTGCCGTACCTCTCAGGTCTTGTTGATCCTGACAGAATGTAGAACATGGTGTATCACCATGGATCACTGAACAGGCCAGCCACGCTGGAGAGCTGTGGGTATTTGACAAATAAACAAAGAGATGAAGAGCCTTTTCACGTCTGAGGCAACCTCTGGTTTAGAAAAATCAATACCATAAAATACCAGCGCAATCTGATTTTCATAAAGGTACAGACATGTTTGTAACAATTTGACTTTATTTTCTCATATTATTACCAATTTATCCTCGTAATGTTACTGTTGTGTGTGTGTGTGTGTGTGTGTGTGTGTGTGTGTGTGTGTGTGTGTGTGTGTGTGTGTGTGTGTGTGTGTGTGTGTGTGTGTGTGTGTGTGTGTGTAAGTTGAGCTCGAGGCTAAAATCTGTCCTCCATCTGCCGCTCACCCTCCAGATGTTTCATGAAACCTCGTGAACATCTCAACTCCGTGGCTTCAGACTCAATTTCAAGTTGACTCTGACATTCCTGCCCTTTTTCTAAAATCAGCGCTGGGGTGTTTCTTCTTGTTTATATCGAATCCTCCTCTGCATCACCTCGTTATATTCGTCTATCTGTAACGGCTGCAGCCTAGGTAACAGCTGGGCCTTGTACTAACGATGATCTTCTGCCCCTCAGCCACCTGGATAACCACCACCTGTGGGACCCCAATGAGTTTGCTGTGTCCTGCTTCAGAATCATCATGTACTCCATCCAGGTACACTACTCTCAAGAAACCCAACACTACATGCAATGGGTTCAAAAGAATATGTGCGATATCTCTGTGGGACGAACAAAAGTATTCTGCAGGAAAACGACCAAGATGGTTCTTATTTTTGTGAATGCACATTAAAAAAAGGACCTAATATAAGACTCTCAAACTACCATTGTGTTGTAAAATAGCAATCATGTTCAATTCTGACTTTGCACAGATGTTTTGAATCACATGATCGTTGATTTTAGGCAATGCGGTTGGGGATGAATACATTAAGCGTGCATTCATGTTAATATCTCATAGAATGGACAGAAAGACTTAATGCTGTCTCTCTGAAAGAAATGTATTTCGAGAGATGGTCTCCTGTTGTATTTTACTTTGCAAAACATACTGTGGACATTTTATTGGATGAATCAGGCAAAATGTTAAGTATGTACAGTATAGCTTTTGTATTTATTTGTGTTTGTGCTGTTAAAAACATTTTACCGATTAATTGTGTTTTAAGTATGATATTTAATACTCTATTACTAATTGTATACACAGATTGTCCATCTTTAGAACATGTACCCAGTCCCGTAGCAGGACTCTCATGTAATTGGTCCCTTGTGATCATGTCACTGAATGTGAGCGACAGCCTGCTGGCTTTGTGCTTTCCAGTTTAAATATTTGCAGGAATAATTACCATCTGATTTGCATTGTGATTCTGAGCATCTGACATTCTGACAGTGTGGGCCGTCACATTTCCTCTCTAATCAATCAGAGAGGGCAAAAGTACACCCATCCTTTACTCAAGTAGAAGTACAGATACTCGTGTTTAAAAATACTCTGGTGAAAGTAGAAGTACTGACTAAACTTCTTTACTCAAGTCAAAGTAAAGAGGCTTTGAAATGTACTTCAGTAAAAAGTACCCATAACTAGCAGCTGTTTTAAAGAGTACCTGACCTCCCTTTATATTAATAGAACAATAATGTCATTGTTAGCTAATGAATGTTTCCATGCTGAACAACGGCAACATGACAACGTTTCCATTGGTCCCTCTTCTTTAGAGAAGACCAGGAAATGATGGATACACGGATCGTGTTCAAATCAATAGGCACGCAATGACTCTAAATAATAATGATCACGCCACCAAACACACATTCAGACTAAAGGA
>NW_011348403.1:0-3109 GCF_000735185.1 Notothenia coriiceps
GCAGAAATCCGGGTAGTTCCAAAGGGTTCACACTTTTTCTTGCAACTGTAATAGCAGTTAAAACCGGACCGGTCAAATTTGACCGCGAACACCAAAGTAAGGGGGGGGGAATGAAGACAATAGGAAGGTTAAACACTCCATTACAAGTCAAATTCCTGATTTAAAAATTCTACTTCAATAAAAGCACATAGTTATTAAATTATCAAAATATACAGAAAGTACTCATTCTGCACAATTCCTGATTAATATACAGTATTATCAGCTAAATATACTTCAAGCTCCAAAAGTAAAAGAACTGGTTATACAGAATGGATCTGGATGTGTAGTGGAGTAGATGTATAAAGTAACATTTAATGGAAATACTTAAGTTAAGTACAAATATGTGGGAAAAGTACTTGAGTACAATACTTAAATAAATGTACTTTCCATCACTGGTGAAATGGGACACCCCAATACGCTTGAGAATACTCGCCAAGACATTAAACATTAAGTGTTACATATTATTAATAAATCTAGAATTGGAGAGGGTTTATGTAAAATACAGAAACATTACAAAGCAAATACATGTGCTAAAACTAAACTACTAAAGCCCTAATCAGTCTGCACATTGGTATAATACGTCAAACACATTATAAGGGAAACTAACGGTATATATAAATACATAACGGAGTACACTTGTACAGAAGTCCACAGCAGGACAAAACACACATTTGTTTGCGGTGCCTCCTCCTCACACCTTTCTCATCACATCCAGATCAAATATCTCCAAATATGTGCCCTCCTGCTGTGGGTAGACTTGGTACATGAAGTGCTGGCTTGCTGTTCCAGGCAGCTGCTTGTAATTGCTTACTCAGAGGCTAACCTTGGCTAGCAGTGATTTACGTTTCCCTGCGGTGAACCCGAAGTTGTATAAAAACACAGCGCCCTGCTTCCTGTCTGAGAGGAAGTGGGACGGAGCGGCGAGAGGAACTCTGCCTCGACTCGGCCAAGAGCTCGCTTTATGCACAGTAACATCTGTAGTGTAACTGGAAGACAACATCCAATCCTTCACAGAGCAAAATGTGCAACATGTTCAAAGGGACATGCATGATTTACAGAATTGAAAGGACCAAGATATGATGTGTCTTGCACTAACGCACATTCAAGATATTGATGTGTTTTTATTTAGGTCTTAAATGTAAAGGTCTGCACATGGAAAGATGTTTCTTTGATATTTGTTTTTATATTCAGGATTGTGGGAAACGGTATTTAAATCTCTCTGTCTGTACACACACAATGAAACATTAACAATAAAGTTGACTTTGACTTTAATGTGTGAAGTCATTAATGTGTCTGTGTGTGTTTTCAGGACGCAGGACACTCCCGCGCAGCTTCATGCCGCAGGAGAACCTGTTCCAGCTGGTTCCTTCCAGCCGGACGCGCAGTTACAACGGGGAAAACACGCTGCAGTACGGCGACCTGCGCTCTCTGGGACGCACCGCCGAGAAGAGCTGCCAGCGGGGGTCGGCCAAGTGTAAGTAGATCCCTGAAAACTTAAAATCTCAGGAAGCAGTGAACACCAAAACACATAGACGGACTCATATGAAGTGCATTTGTTGGTCTGTGTTGTACGGGTCTGGTTCCTGCGGATAATAATTACATAAACCAGTTGAGACTTGTTTTCTTCTGCAGGTCAAGAGTAGGGCTGCAGGAGTATCACCTTGTATACCCGGTCCATTGTTAAAGGCGTCCTGGGTGCACAACAAAATATAGAAACTCACATAATGGATTTTGCAGGCAATTTAAATTCACACTATATAAACCCCCCAAACCCCCAAAGGCCTCTTTAAATTGAAGATATATAAAAAAGAATGACGAGAATGTGTGTAACGTCTTGACAGATTGAGCTCTTCCAGTAATATGGCTGATAAGAAGTCATGTTTAAATTCCTCACAGTGATAGGGAGTATAACTAATGTTAAGGAACACAGTATCTGACAGCAGTGAGAATTCCCCTCTCAGCGTCGATCCTCTCGCTCTCTCATCACATCTGTCTCCAGTCAGTCCTCGCTCTGCCCAGAAATTGTCTTTGTCACGAGACAAAAGCCCAGGCGTCTGCTCGCCCACACGAGACCACACCGCCGCAGAAAGGCCTGTTAATACCCGAAGTCTCAGAGAGTGTGAGGAGGTGGAGATGCTCTCTTTATCAGGGTTTTCCCCATCTGAGAGGGTCTGCGGTGGGGATTATTTCACAGGGTTTCTGGGGGGAGAGCTACAGTGGATTTTGACGCATGCTTCAGTGTTTTTTCTTTCAGTGTATCAGTGTCTGCCTCCAGGGGCTTAGCAAGTCCAATGATTTACTGCTTTTCATCATGCGGTGTGTCTGGTTTCTGCAGCGCCGCGGGCTCCAGTCAACTGGCGTCAGGGAAAGCTTCTGGGGAGGGGCGCGTTCGGGGAGGTTTACCTCTGCTACGACGCCGACACCGGGCGCGAGCTGGCCGCCAAGCAGGTGCCCTTTGACTCCGACTGTCAGGAAACCAGCAAGGTGAACGAGACCGCCCTCACACTCTGCATGTTTTCAACTATTGTGCAAAATCCTCTTCTCCATGTCTCTTCTACATCAACATGTGTCCCCTCTTCTCCATGTCTCTTCTACATCAACATGTGTCCCCTCTTCTTCATGTCTCTTCTACATCAACATGTGTCCCCTCTTCTTCATGTCTCTTCTACATCAACATGTGTCCCCTCTTCTACATCAACATGTGTCCCCTCTTTTTCATGTCTCTTCTACATCAACATGTGTCCCCTCTTCTTCATGTCTCTTCTACATCAACATGTGTCCCCTCTTCTTCATGTCTCTTCTACATCAACATGTGTCCCCTCTTCTTCATGTCTCTTCTACATCAACATGTGTCCCCTCTTCTTCATGTCTCTTCTACATCAACATGTGTCCCCTCTTCTTCATGTCTCTTCTACATCAACATGTGTCCCCTCTGTGGAAAGAGACTCTGAAAGTTTCAGGAACAAAGATTCTCTCTCTTTTTGATCCATTTCTATAAAAACCTGTCTGAAAATGAGCTGATCAGATTTTGGCCACTTTATGATGTCAACATGTTTTGTCTCTTCTATAC
>NW_011348404.1:0-2727 GCF_000735185.1 Notothenia coriiceps
GTTTTCTCCGCAGGGTGGTTGGTGTCTCCCTTAGGGATAAGGTGAGAAGTTCAGTCATCCGGGAGGGACTCGGAGTTGAACCGCTCCTCCTTCGCGTCGAAAGGAGCCAGTTGAGGTGGTTCGGGCACCTAGTTAGGATGCCACCTGGGCACCTCCCTAGGGAGGTGTTCCAGGCACGTCCAGCTGGGAAGAGACCAAGGGGTAGACCTAGGACCAGGTGGAGGGATTATATCTCTTCGCTGGCCTGGGAGGGCCTTGGGATCCCCCAGTCAGAGCTGGTTTATATGGCCAGGGAAAAGAAAGTTTGGGGCTCTCTGCTGGAACTGCTACCTCCGCGACCCGACCACGGATAAGCGGGAGAAGATGGATGGATGGATGGATGGATGGATCTTGGCAATCCATCCAATAGTTCTCAAGATATTTCACTCAAAACCAAAACCGTAAACCATATAGTGGCACTAACTAAGGTCAGGGGGATTAGCAAAGTCAATGAGATTCATCCTCTTGGGACCATTGTGCAACATTTAATAGCAATTTAATTAAATATACCTGAATCATTTTAAGTATGGCCCTACCAATTGACCATCACAACCATCACTAGATCCCCTATATGCTATATTGGCCAAAATAATATGTAAATGTAAAATAAAATAATATGTACTGTAGGATGAATGTATACCTCTATATGTTCTGACATAGCTTACATCATATTAAATGGGCTTGAGAGACACGGACAGCAACCTGGAGTAAGGGTTTGATTCATGCTTTTTAATTTGTTAAAAAATTTGCTTATGCTAGATATTAGGAGAACGATGGATGGTGCTGCTTGGATTATTTTGTGATTCCTGGTTTGACCTATAATTGGAAAGGCAGATGAAAAGTTCTGACCCTCCTAACAATTCTGCATTTGTGAAACTGGACAGTGAGCAGCCATTTCCCAGGAGGTATTGTACTATTCTGGAGTATCAGCTCCTCTGATCAAAGAAAAACCGTAAGCATATCTTACGATGCACAGATGTATAGCTCACTCTGGCCTCTATAAGTTCAAGAGTTCAGACTAGTTCAGAGTAATTCACCCCTGTGAAACCCAATAATGAAGGGCAAAAAACAATATCAGCAACACGTATGCCTCTAAAAAGCCCGTATTTCTGACTGTCTGCAATAATTCAGGATGACATGATTTATTTCATGAAAAAAAGATGAATAATATATTTGAAACGTGAAAAAAATAGACACATACACATCTTCAGCACATGGGTTGTCAAATTGTATCACTGAAGCAAATGTAACATCACAAGCTTGAACTGAGTAATTCAGCTAAAGCTAGTGAGTTGGTCAGATTTTGCAACTGAATTCCTGCCCTCAGGGTGTTTATTGCTTTTGAACGATTATATGGTTTGCCTCAGAACTAACTGGAGACCAGTGCACAGAATTTCAAAGGCAAATATCTACTGCTCAGGAAAAAATAAATGTTGTTATAACAATCTCATAATCAGCTCCAAAGCAAAAAATACATTGTAAATGGATAAACATGCGATTTTTATTCCGTGAAGGTTTCAATCCGTGATGCATTGCCAAATAATGCGTCCAACCATCCTTCAACACAGGACTGGGGTTTTGTTGCAGCTTGGTCGAGAGGGTCAAAGTACACATCCATAGTTGGGTGAAGAGATATTCTCCATTAACCCCATTGGCTCACACAAAAATAATGAACCATCAGTCCCAAGGATCTCATAAAGATGAAGAGGTCTTACAGCCTGAGTACATAAAAGAGCTACTAACAAACTCACCCGACTGACAATGCTTCTTTGTTGGGTCATGTGGTCATTTAGTGATTGTTTCATGACAATAAGTGCATAATATTCCAACTGTGCAATATTTCTTGATGTATTGGTTTATGTGTATGACGCTGCCCTGGTTGCTTTAGTGAGTACGTTGTTCAGTGTAACAACATTCTGACTTGGTTGGAAAAGTACAGGGATTTGCTAAAGATCCTCCAGAGTTGTTCACACACTCCAGCCATGTGCAATGTGTTCTTGTGTCTGCTCTGCTTTTTTTGTGCTGCTCAGTATCTGACGTTGGACTCTGACACCCACTGAAACACAAGGCGAAGGTTATTACACATCTATGCCATTGGGGTAAGAATGTGCCTCACATAATTCCCTTCTATACTGAAAGAGGACATGCAGTAGATCAATGTCCACTGACTGAAATGAACACTTAAATTCCACACCAATATGTAATCATATGAGTAAAGTCTAAAGCACAAGGTTTTATTCCCTATGGCTGTAAGTCCTATATTACACACTATAAAAACAGTAATGATTGTTATTTGTTTTTGTAGTCACCATCCTTCCGGACACTACAGTTTAGAGCAGTGGTTCTCAACTGGTGGGTCGCGACTCAAAAGTGGGTCGCGGACCCATGTCAAGTGGGTCGCAGATGTGCAAGTAAAAAAAAAAAAAGAATTAAAAAAAGGCCCGATTTTTGCGGTAGAACTACTCTTTATACATCCATGGGTACAACTTCAGATAAAAATGAACACGTAATGAAATACGACGCCCGGTTTGATGATTGACAGGTCACAGAACAATGGGGGCTACCTTACCCACAATTTAAAGTAATTCACACAGACTATCTCCTCTTTACTCTTCTCTCTGTGAGGAGCAGCAAGTTCAGCTGTCAGAACAAAGTGAAAAACAAACAATGGCATAAAATATTATTAAA
>NW_011348405.1:0-3786 GCF_000735185.1 Notothenia coriiceps
CAGTTAACTATTTATTTTCTGTGCACATTACATAGACTAGCTAATATTCTACCTACTGCTTGGGACTTTGAGTCTTCAAAATGTCCAATGTCACAGACTGGGACTTACTTTAGAGTCAGTTGTATTTACATTCAGTATGACTTGTTAAGATTCAATGTGAAAGAGTATACTGCTCAATAAATAATGATCACTTCACCACCTCTCTTGACATCTAGGCGCTTGAGAGTGAGTCAGAGGCAGAACACAGGGACAGTGGAGAGAGGTTCATTGCTGAGGTGAGTGATGAAAGGGAAATGAAAGTTTAGAGTAAATTGTGATGTGGACTCTCATCCCAGAATTTTAAGGAAATCAGTGGGGATATTGAACAGGAAACATTTCAGTCAAGGGGCATCATATGACCAATATAGACAGAAGAGCAACATTTATTTGAACATTTAAGTCGATACCATTCCTAGGTGAACTTAACATCCATATGGAGTCAGATCAGTCTCAATATTAATAAATGCTCACAGAAGGATTCACAAATGTATTTTGCGATTTATATATAAATGACTCTCCACAACAATATCTCTCACTGCACTCAAACATATTTATTGTTGTATATAAATGTACAAAAAATGGGCATTTAAACTGCTTTTTATTAATTCAAAGATGTTTCCTTTCTTTACTACTGGATGAAATTACAAAATGTACCCATCATTTCCCTCATGCTAGTATGGCCACATAAAAGTATCAAACCACTACTATTAAAATGCACTAGAATACAGGAAATCTATTTTATTTTTTTCGTGGTGGGGGACCCGCACACTCCCCGTTAAAAATGTCCCCCCCACATTCAGGATGCTTCCTACGCCCATGCGTGCAGTTGTTCTCACAGATACAAAAAGAGAAGCCAAGAGCCCTTAGTCATAATAATGTGGAACAACTAAAAACTGAAATGTATGCTGTCATGCTGGCCAACAGAAATATAGAAGTTAACAGAAACAATCTGAAATATGTCTCCCAGCAGTTCCTCTCTTATGTAGCGATGGAAAGCACATTCACTGGAGTGTACTGCTACTCCATGGGTCAACTCCACCAAGTTTCAGAGGGAAAATGTGTACTTTTTAAAAAACATGCTGTTTATAAAACATGATGCACCATCAAGGAGCGACCCAACAACCAAATAACAGTAGCAACCTCCCTGTGCTACACCTTGTACCTTGTTAACATACAAGGATAGTAATCGCGTTATTTAATAACTATAACAATAAACCACTCTGAGAAGCTATTCTCCATGGTTAGTTCCACATTAAGTGTTTTGGTGATAAGATGATACTTGCCTACTTTCAAGTTACTGAAGTAACATTTAAGTTATGCTAGCAGCAGGACACAATTCAATGAATACTTTACTATAATAAGTACCTGGATAATACAATAATACGTACTTAAAACTACTTTGAAAACAATTGAAATTCCCTACATCAGATGAAATTGTTATTAGGCTATTGCTAGCACACTAACAAGATAAGCTAAGGTAGTAGAAATATAGTTAACATTACCTACTTTTCTTTAACATCAGCATGTTAGCATGAGCATGTTATCACGCTAGTTTTAGCATGAAGCACATCCTCACAGAGCTGCTAGCGTGACAGAAGACACATTAAGTATTTTATTCAAATACATAGTCAATTACAGATTACATTTCTTTTTATCACATTGTTAATTATTACTATTAACTGCCTAACTTCTGAAATAAAGGAGGATAGCACTTCTTCCACCACTGATACATGAGTAAAACATTTAAGACATTTAAATAAAGATTTCGTACTGCGCTTTAGACACATAGATCTTAGTTGACGTTACTTTCACTTGTTTTATCTCATATTGGCTTCTGTTTGACATTCTTTGACCTTTGACAAACTTTGAAGGAACAATCTCCCTTTGTCCTACCTTCAGACAATCAATTGAGTTGGTCTGTAGTGCACGTCATTCAATATGTTTCACTTTTTATGGCATTCATGGCATGTAAAAACATGTTTACTTTTCTTGTTTGGGTGCAGAACTATCTTTTAATCAAATGTGCATAATACAGATTCAGTGGATTGAAGAATATAACACATTATATAAATGTAAGTGTTTCAAAATATTGTCTAACATTACAACGAAAACAACTAGAATACTTTTTTCTTATTGTTAACATAACATCTGTGAAAACATTATTTTGGCACAATAAAAAGGAGGTCTCCCATTCTTAGGTTTCAAGGAGAAAGAAAAACACAACATTTTCCAAAACGTAAAAGTCTATAAAGATATAATCATGACACATGATCTTGCCAATCTTAGAGTGAGAACAATGCCAAAAAAAAGTGTTAACAGTTTCTGAATATTCAGTCTTGTCTTTCTGTATTAAATTATTTGCACAAACTGAGGCTAAGTGCTTAACAGTCTGAGCATGTGTGGGAGTGTGTGTCTGTGAGGTTTTGTCTGATCATCCAAAAGGCAGTGTCCGTACAGGCAGCAGATAAGGAGAGCAATGGAGCAGAGAACATCAAATCTCAACTTACATCACTACCCTGACCGGACATCAATCAAACAGCCAATTATTTCTTCACTTTTTCTTTTTTCCTGGTTCAAAAGCGTGACTTGGATTTGTTTTGGGTTACTCAAGTTTGTCAAAAGTTTCTTTCTCTTGCTTCTGCTCTGAGTAACACGATTTATATAATAATTTTATATCTGTGTTTTATGCTGCAAAGAAGTTATACAGCTGTCTGCAAACCAACAAAAGATGAAATGATACTTGTGTGTGCACACTGTTTCCGCTGCACAGAATGAACTGCCAACATGTGATTTTATCTCCATGCATGAGAAAAAAATCTGGGAAGCTGTGTGCAAAAGATCATGCGCTCACGACTGTGTACACACACTGACCCCTTCAAATAAAGCAGAAGATGACATGCAAAAGTAAACATACAGGCTACAATATTCCACCCTTAAATTGCTAACACAGTAGCAATGTTTATGCGTTTTGCTGATAAATGCGCTATTTGTTTATTTGAGAGTGGGGGTCTTCCTCGCTGGCCGGATCCTGGGAAGATTAACACCGCACACTGTCGCAAAGTCCCATGTGGGAGATCTGGCTCATGGGGGGGTGAAAGGTGAGAGGTCGAGGTTGTGAGCGTTGCTTCCTCTCCGCTGGTGGAGACAAATCTGAGAGCTCTGGACTACATGACAGAGTCCAGTCAAACATTTGTTCTCAGAACATAATCATAGCTGCTGCTTGTGTGGGACACTGTAAGGAAGGGAAAGGGGGGCCCATGTGTGCAGTGGGACCCCTGAGAGAGGTGAGATGATATAATTAGCATCAGATCCTGCCTCTAACACTGGCCCCTATGCTTATAGCAACAAGATGTCCATGAGAGAAGAAAGCGTTTCACAGATATCCCACTCTGTCTTCTCGGTTCTATTTCGAGTCAATATGTTCCATATGGCCTTATTAATGCCAGGACACAGAATTGTTTCTGGAGTGGTTTTTTTCAAATATTTTGTTTAAAAAACGTACAAGTCCAATAACCCCTTAACTCAAAGCACAAACTGTATGCAATGCCACAGGAAGCCTGGTTACCATCATGCGTTTCTCTCCCATGTATAACAGGAAGAAGGATGAGAAAGCATCGACATGTAATTGATCGGACATCTCCTTTTTCTCTTTCCTCTTACACATATGTGAGCGAGCGTGTACTTTCTCACACACACACACACACACACACACACACACACACACACACACACACACACACACACACA
>NW_011348406.1:0-20275 GCF_000735185.1 Notothenia coriiceps
AATGTTGCGCTTTGTTAGTCTGCGGCTTGGATCCGTGACAGTAAGCCAGATAGACAAACGTATTAAAGCGCTTTTCAAGATGCTCTCCTTGAGTTACGTTCCACACTTTATTCATAAGCGAATTTATTCCACTTCCAGCATGTTGTGGATCCAACATCCACAACATGCGGCACAAGCCTTTTTCCACAGAAATCCACGTTGTCACAATCCAGAAAGTCAATGCGGTCCTTCCTTGTTCGCTATGAAGTCCGTGATTTGTAGACTCACGATTCACATACGCTCGTATCCATTCATTTCCAAGAGTATTTCATTCATTATAATAATGTGGTGGCAACCATTTAATTCCACACGGATTTGTCCGTCGCGAGAGTTTTTAACAATGTCATGGCTTCCTTCCTTGTTTTTCCATCAAGCCACTAGACTAGACGCCTTATACAGACAGTTCTAACTCGTTTCTTTCCTTAAATTACTCACAGTTTGAAGTGTTGCTTGGCCTCCGATGGTTTAGAAGATGTTGCGATGTGTTTGCTCAAAATAAAATAACAAACTTTTGCACATGCAACAAAGAAAAATAGGCCTTTACAATATTCAAAAGAAATAGGCAAAACTCAAATAAAACAAACAACTTAGGTGTTCTGTCTTTCTTGATAATGCTTATAACTTCACAACTTAAATGGTATTTGTACGGTTTGTATGTACGTGTACGGTTACGTTACGGTTCAAAACTGTTCCTCGACGGCGTCTCTCAACAGGTTGCCCATCACTGTGGCGTTAGCACAGGCGCCGTGGGAATTGTAGTCCTTTATAGTGCGTTGACTACAGACGTCACAATTAGGTGGCCTTTCTTATCAAATAAAAATACTGGCTCTAACAGTAAGTGTGTTATTTATGAAAGAGGTGCGTTAGAGGGCTGTAGAAATAAATAAATAAATGCATTTTTTAATTCATCACTTTGTACAGATTATGAATGAACAGTCTGCAGTTAATCAACATTAAAATATAAGTTATTATTAAAATAATATTCAACTGTTATCAGAACTTAGTGCAACTGTAGTCTCATGCAGTTCGGTTGTCTCACTGCAAGAACCACTTTTACCACGTTTTTACAGACAATATGGTAGTAATTTTCACAAAGTCAAAAAAGAATTGCCTTAAATACATTGACATGTGAAAGCTGACAAAAAAAATCATGTTTCTTGGTCAAATCTAAATAAAAAAACATTAACATGGGGTCTATGGAAATTGCTCCCTTCTGCAGACTGCTCCTACTGGCCACTAGATGAATTGCAGTGTGAGGCACTTCCTTATTGTCCTCCCGACTCTGCCCCAGAGTTCACCGCTTGTTCCAAACCCATAAAACTGTGTGAGCGGTTGAGTGAGACTTCTCTTTAAAGGGTGCAATAAGACTTAACCCTAACTACATTTCAAAAGTTTGACATTTCAAAAGTGTTTTTTAGTACATTTCACCCACTGTGTCCTCTGTGGTAAATTGACTAAGAGGGTTTAAACAAGAAGAACGTCTGGTTTGGTAAAAGGGAAGACCTGAGTTGAGCTGTAAATACGTCCGGAATAATTTAGGGAAATGTTCATTCTTGTGAACAGCGTTATACAATTTAAGTACATTTACATTCCCTTGATGTTGGCGGAAAGAAAATCCGTTTAGGGAACAAAGAGGCAGATGGCTGCCTAAAGCTAGAGAAAGTACAAACCTTGCTAATACTTCTTCTTCTGAAGAAAGAGGCTTGATGGATGTAATAAAAAAAGGATTTGGATATATATAACTACAATAATGTGATAAGAAGAAAAAAGTCCTCTATCACACAAGTTATGTAAGGTTTTTCAAGTGAGGAAGTCACATGATGTTAGTGTGACATCACATTCAGCGTCAATCAAAGTAAGTGTGTCTTTAACAGTGGTGGAAAGTAACATTTACTCAAGTACTGTTCTCATGTACTGTTAAAAGTACTTTGAATGCTTACTTCTACTCCATACATTTTAAAGGGACATTATGTGTTGTTTACTCTACTACATTAACTTAAATAGCACTTTAGATACTTTTCACAATGAAAAAACATGTGATAAAATGTTGACCTAATGTGATTCCAAACATTTAAGCAATAAATAGCAGTTTGAGGTGAATAAAGTCAAATTATCCAATTCAAAACAAACTATTAAAAAAAAAAGTTGCCATTATTATGATTCGGAACATGATAAAATGCCACTTCACCCCACAATATTAAAAATCTAATAATGTTATGTTTCTATAACACATTTCATGGTGCCCCTTTTGATCCATGTTAGAGTTTTGTCCACTTGGATTGGAAATGGAAAGAGTGCACGGCCATCTTTGGTTGTCTTGGTGACGGTTCTAGTAGACCATTTTTACTGGTGGGGCAGTGCTGGGGCCAGTTATTTAATGAGAGCAGCATATTACAGATTTGTTCAAGTTTTCAACCCTTTTTTTAAATTGTATTTCTGATAAGTGTTGGTATTTGTTTTAGATGAATTTGCTTCAGTAAGTAACAATTTTATTAAATTACACAATTGGCAAAAAAAGCTTTCCTGTTCCTTTGGCCCGGGTTACAGAACACTCTTTGCTTACATACTATTATAAATTGCATTATTTTAGATTTTTCTTTTAGATGGGGGCCACAGGGAGGTCCAAGCTCAGTGTTAGAGGGGTTCTGGCCCCTGTTGGCCCCTTTTAGAACCGTCCATGCTTGGTGAGTTTGTACTTCAACACACAGAAGTGTGAAAGTCTTCTTACATCAGTTTAGTGCAAATGATCCCCGTCTGTAAGGGCTGTAAGAATGACGTACAGCAGGGTTTCTTTGTTCAAAGTGTCCTGCTGGCTTGATAATCAAAACCTTACTGACAGTTGCTTCAGTGAGTCATCATGTCATGTGCTCCAGTCCCCCGGGGGGTTTATCTGTCTGTGGAAACAAAAATGACAGACCTACAGAATGTGTTTTTTACGATTTAAGTTTATTATCCTACTGAATAAGGTTGAAATTTATAACAGTTATAATTGACTATCTATCTATCTATCTATCTATCTATCTATCTATCTATCTATCTATCTATCCATCTATCTATCTATCTATCTATCTATCTATCTATCCATCTATCTATCTATCTATCCATTTTATTTTACTCTATTTTATTCTACTATTGGAATAGACTTGTATAGGCCTACATAAAGAACTTATGTCACTCGCTTTTGTCAGTTCCTTTCTTTCTGAGGCGTGAATTTCAAAGGTTAAAAGGATATTAAATTGTTTTGGTAATATAATAGGTAACACTCAAATGTCTTAACAAATGTAGACTTATGTTAATTATAAAAAATAGAGTTTTTATCTTGTTTCAGCCTTAGCCACAAACCAAAAATGATTCCAATGCTCCCAGTGACCCCTAGTTGGTAGAGTTGGACGTGCATCCCGTGTTTACTTTTTTATCGCTAATAATGTCGTCACATCAAGATCAGCATTAGGCTGGAATTCCCATGTTTGGGAAACTCCACCAGCAAAAAACAGACATGAACATTGGTAGTGAAGCTCGGAGGATATGACTTTTGTTTGAAAGTGAAACCAAAGAGAGAATTTGAAGCAGAGTATTTATTAAACAACATATTCATAGGCTACTACATCATTATATTTGGACTTGCCCCTATATATAATTCCTCCTTTGTTATCAGAGGGCTGTTTGGAAAATAATTCCCGCAATAAAAAAAACGAGTTCAAATTAATCTTTTGAGTTTGTACCTGAACGCATCTTCAAAAACCCGGAAGCGTGTCGTCATTAGCAACAACAAACCCACCTGGCGGCGCTCAGCAGCCCGCAGTTGTTGTTCCTCTGACTGTGACAGCTAGTTAGAGGCGGGCCGGCAGCATACCATGAATAAACAGGCGGGTGAGAGGTCCCGCAGTTACCTGTAGTCTTTGGCTGGGCGTTGCTTTTTGTAAACGGGTGAACCATTTATCGGAGGCTCTTTTTTTCGACAGCCCTCCGCTACAATAGCTTAGCTTGCTAGCAGACATTAGCGACATTATTTCATGCGTGTGAATGGAAGAGCTCTTCCTCATTGCTTTTACCATAAAGGGGCAGTTCAGCTTTCAGAGGCTGAGCCAGTGGAGGATACATCCCCAGTGAGTTCCCGTAAAGGCTCACAAGCTGCTATGGAGCCGTACCCGGCTGTGGGCTGTGTGAACATCGGCAGTCTGACCAGCACCTTGCCGGTGATCCCCTGCCAGAAGCTGACGGACCTGTACTACCTGAGCAGGGGGGGCTTCGGCACCGTGTTCAAGGCGCAGCACTCCGACTGGAGGACCACCGTGGCCATCAAGTGCCTGAAACTCGACAATCCCGTTGAAGAAAGGTACCTGTGATCATGTGACCAACACTTATAAGCTACAATGTTATAGAGCTTTATATTTAAAGAATTTTGTTTTTTTTAAACTGAATGTCCACAGAGAATAAATAACGCCTGGGACAGTGTGGCTACATCTGCTACAAATGCAAGCCTCATACTTGATTTAAACTTCCAAAATGTCCAGTGTTGATGCTGTGATTTTCACCTTAAACACTTTTCTGTGACAGCTTGTTGTTGTTTATGCAACACTTGAAGTGCTTGTCATTGCTTTTCTCTAGTCCAAATGAATGAACAAACTTGACCCATTTAAAGACAACAGTTGTACACAGGTCACCATGAATCCTTGAACATGTGATTTGGCCCATCAAGATGTACTGTAAATCAACATCACTTCCATATCAGCCCTGATGAAATTCAGCTTTCACGTTTCAATCCTTTGGCGTTTTGTAACTCTGTATGCACCCACAGCAAATGTCTTCAGTGTTTTGGCATGATGATCTCTCTGTGTGAGAGCAGAGACTGACGGTGTGTCCCTGGCTGTGTTTCAGACACAGGAACAGCCTGCTGAAGGAGGCCGAGGTGCTCCACAAAGCCAGGTTCAACTACATCATCCAGATCTTTGGCATCTGCAACGAGCCCGAGTTCTTCTGCATCATCACCGAGTTCATGAGCAATGGCTCCCTTGACCAGTTGCTCCACGAGGTAGATTTATGTCATCGAGTCGTTTCATAACAATTAGAGAAGTTCATTTAGAAACTGATCTAATCCTAACATCATAATCAATTCATTTGAAGAGGCCCTGTTATGCCTTTCTTGTAGTGTCTTACTGTATACAGGTGTTTGTGCATGTAAATGCTCTGCAATAGGTCCAATCCCAAAGTTTATGAATCATGATTCTATTTAAAAAGATTGCAACTTTCCTAGTTTATAAGGCTTCTATACACAGTCAGAAATGTGCTACATTTTTGTTTAGGCGCTTTAGTGAAAGAAGCTTCTTTAAAAGAGCTCTCTTATTATAAAGTTACAGAGATAAGATAAGATAAGGGAGCATGAATCGTTAAAGTTCAATGATTCATGTGTATTGTCTATAATGGCCTTCATGCCTGTGGGACAGCCGTTTCTACAGCAGCACAAAGTGAAACTGGGAAGCTTTCACAGTCTTCAAAACCAGCAGGGGAAGAGAGACAAACAATAATACTCATATGTCTGTTCCCACATTTGTCTGTCATCACATGCTCCAAAACCAGTCAGGGAAATCCCCACTCCAGTGTGTTCTCATTGCACTGTGGAAAATTGGTTGCAAAAGTATGACATAATATCACTTTATTATACTATTAATATCATTATTATAAACAGTTATAATGACCCTTTAGCTCTTTAGCAGTGGTGAGGTAGCAAGTATTAACAACCTCTGAAATGTCCCAACTGACCAATTAGAATCGAGTATCAAGCTAAGTCGTGTAATTTTAATTAACGTATACTGTGGGGTAAGGCTTCACAACTCATCTAAATTTGATCGAAATCGCGTTATAGACTGGTGCAACATTTAAATTACAGTAAGTGTATTTTTCTATAACATTTAGAAATTGTGCAAATTGATTATTGTGGGGCTGCGGGAATATTCAAGCCTTCAAAAGGATTCTACAGATTTAATAATAATACATAGGTACATATCTGTATTTCACTATGGTTTCCAATACAAATATGAATATTGTTTCAAAATTGGTAATTCCTTTAAATAATAGCAAATATAATCGTTTTTTCCAAATTGTGGTGCCCTGCGGTAGGTGCTCCTGTACCTTTTATACCTTTTTATCTCTCTCAAACACACACACAGCCACTCCTATCCCTTTTTTAAAAAACCCGTAGAGAAGCAAATGTACACGGCAACTTTACAATACAATAGTAACTGATACTTATATTAACATTGTCTCCCGGTGTGTTGCCCCCGGCTACAGAAGGACACGTACCCCGTGCTGGCCTGGCCCTTGCGGCTGAGGATCCTGTATGAGATTGCGCTGGGGGTTAACTTCCTGCACAACATGAACCCACCACTCCTACATCACGACCTAAAGACGCAGAACATACTGATGGATGGGGAGTTTCATGTAAAGGTATGTGCGGGGGCAAGCATATGGAACGGTATGAACTGAATGCATAGGTGTCACCGAGGGTGGTTGTCTTACTGGCATTATCACCATGTGTACAATAATCAGATGTTAAGGGAATTTCCCTTGTTAACTCATTATTGCTCTGGAATTCTGAATCAAGGAGGGAACTATGAGAGGTCATAGCGCAATATGGATTAATAAATGAGCCAATAAAAGATAAGGCGGATCGTTCCAGTAATTTACAAGATCCGCTGCTGACAAACACAGAGAAGTCACGCACACACTCACACATACTTTATCAAACAATGTTGAAGAATTATCAGCAAATTATTGGATAGTTAAAAAGATGTTATTTGAAGCCCTACTTTTAATTTGTATTATAATTAAAGTCTACTTAACTTGTAGAAAATGCTGCTTCAGAAGCATGTAGTGTTTAGAAACAGATCTCGGCATCTCATTATATCAAGGAGAACAATTCTCCCACAACAAAGCCTTTCAGTTGTTTGTGGTTAGTAAAATATAGAAGAAAATCCAAGTAAAAAAAACCACATATAGCATTATCTAATAATGCTGATGTTCTGCTGTTGTTCTGTCCAGATTGCAGACTTTGGTCTTTCAAAGTGGCGCCAGCTGTCCGTCAGCAGAGGCTCGGGGTCCAAGCTCACAGAGATGGTTGGCACGGTGATCTACATGCCCCCCGAGAAGTACGAGCCCTCCAAGAGCCGCCGGGCCGACGTCAAGCACGACGTGTACAGGTGAGACCCGAGACTCAGTGACTAGTTATTAGAAATGAGGGGGGGATACTTTAAAAATGTATTCTCTAATATCTAGTTACCTGTAAAGAAATGTCACTTCATCTGAGTAACAAAATAAAGCTGTAATATAACCCGATTACTTTCTGTTACTTTTGGATTACCTCAAAATGTCAATAAAATGTTTTCTTTATTATGTGTGTTATGCGAGACAACAGAACAATGTGACCTTAGAAAAGAAGGAACCAAGATATTTAGGATCAGAAATTATTTTATTGATAGGAAAAGCTGCCTTTCATGAAGCCTATACAGGAAGTAGCTATACAGTGACAACGATACACATGAGCACATACTACAGTTTAAAGAAGCAGAAATAAGATCTGAGCTGACAGGAAATACTCCGTTTTAGTTTCATACACACTACACACTATTTTATGAACAGGTTCACCTGCTAAATTAAAAGGAGAACAAATGAACCAAAGGAAAACCATAAAGCAGATCCAGGCAGTAGGTGTATAGATTCACAGATAGTACAGAGCATTAAGCAGAAACAAAATCAGCTCCTATTACATGAGTATTCTCTTTTTAGTTTTTTAGTAACATTGTAATCCTGCTAGTGATCCCCAATATTTAGAAATGTAACAATTACCTTTTTTTTGGTATCCTGATTACATAAACCAATACATTTGATCCCCAAGCCTGTCTATAACATGAGTTTAATCTTGATATGTTATATGTGTATGATCTTTAAATGGTCAGTGGTATAATTATTCTGCTCTTGATGACTTCATCTGATAGTAAATATATGTTCAGCACGAAAGGAAGTTTTGTTACTGGCAAGGTGTGACGATGAGCTGGCATGGTGTAGGATTGTTAGCATACCAAAACAGAACAGTGCTGCGGATTTCTTCTGTCAGTCATGACGGGACAATGGTTTGATTTCAGGAATCTGTCAAAGAGGGAGTGGTAACTGTTACATAAGAAGTATAAATAAGAAATACACTTTCCCCCGTGGCTGTTGCAGTCTCTTAAAGATCCCCTACCCTAAAATATGTGTTTTCTGGTGTCTGCTGCTCATCATTTCTGTTGAGTAGATGAGTTGAGATGTTTCCACATTCCTCTACTCAAAGGAAGTAGGTGGAGCTCTCCCTAAAGTCTGAGATTCAAATGTACCGCGGGAAGGCTAAATGAAGTATTAGGACTTTCAGAATAACAACTTTTGTTGGACGACATATTCATCATCATTATTTGTTAATTCACAATTTAAATAAAAATAAGTATTATAAAAAGACTTAATGTAACTACGTGAAATGGGATGCAACGATAAGCTATCAGAAGCTTGAGAACATGGGCCCAGACGCTAAACAGAAAGTATTTACATTATATAATATGAATACGTCTAGAATGAAAGAGAATTCATGTATCATACAGAAACATCACATCCCCAAAAATACATTACACTAACCAAAAACCCTAATAAACTAAACTACTTATGGTCTAACATATGTATTTAATCAGTCTACACATTGGTTAAATTAGGTAAGATATATTAAATACACAGTATATGGGAATATAATGGTATACTAAATGCATTAAGAGTAAAGTATACCTGTGTAAAAGTCCACAGCCTTTCACCGTATGTAATCTCTGACATCTTAACAGGTGTTGTTTTAATCAATAATACAAGAACTAATCATGATAAAACAACAGTACTGTCTTTTTAAGATGATATAATGATAATGGCATAATAATGCATTCACCCTTTAACCATTACACTTTTTATCCCTATTCCTTAATATTCAGATATTGAAATTCAAATGTGGGAAAAATATATGAAAAGTATAAAAATAAAAGATAAATACAATAAAACGACACAACAAAAGCAATAAATAGAACGCATTTTCATCTAATAATGGTTGGAAGAATCCTGAAATGATTCTAGCAATATATTGGATAAGTTTTTGGTGACATTCTTATTGAAACAAACACACATGTGAACACAGCAGGCACAATCGAGGTCAGCAAAAAATAATGGAGCATGTGTAACGTAAACGTTTTCAAGGTAAGGTCTATATATCGTATGATAAGTCGATAACGTAATTATCTAACTCGCATCACAAATGTAAAAGCCAATTGTGGTCTAAATCCCAAACACAGACAAAATCACCTAAAACCTCAAGCAAAGTTTACTGAGACTAAAGCGCTAGTTAGCATTAGCATTTTCAAGTTTGACACCAAACCTGTTGAGCGTGCAGTTTTTATTTGAAATGCTCTTTCAAGAAAAATCCTGTCAACTGCTAACGTTGTATCAGCCACTGTTAGTGTCAAGCTGACAAGCTAACAAGCTAACATAAACAATGCTAGCTATAGTTACAATCCTATGGAAGAGCATTACCCACATGTGAAGATTTGTTTGAGATCTGACCAAAAGCGATTTATAAATGTTTTCGTTCAGCTCTTGCACTTCAGACAAAAAAACTCACTTCTGATCCAAAACAAAAATTCACATCTGGCCCTATTCCTCTTCCGTACAATCCTGTTACATCTGTTAGCCGATTTCGGTTCCCAACAGACTCATGTAATTCAAACATGTTTGGCTGAATCTTCTCTGACGTTGGATATAGATATTCATATATCTGAATATTCATCTAGCCAGAATTTCCCGATGAGGGAGGTAAAGTAGATATGCTATCAAGCTTTTCTGATGATTTTTTGTGAGCGTATCATGTGAGGATATTTTTACATTATTTTCAACATGTGTGGGGGGGAACTTGAAGTTGCACAATAGCTTTGGATTGCTGCAACAGGTCAACCAGTAATCTTCCTTCCTCAAAGCCACTTCTATGGTTAGCTCAATGTAAAGTCCCTCAGCTCTGAGGGGGAAATCCAGTCCTAAAGAATTACATAACTCTAACTTTCCCTCACTTTTTCTCTCTGTCATGTTTACATTGAAGCTATGCCATCATCATGTGGGAAGTGCTGTCCAGGCAGATTCCATTCGAAGGTAACCCTTGTTTTGAACTTGTATCCAAGTTTGAGTGACCTTTTATGGAGCTAGCAGGCTAATCAAACATCTGTGTTTGTGTTTAGAGGTGACCAACGTCATGCAGATCATGTTTAGTGTGCTGCGTGGGATGCGTCCTGACACGGGGGAGGAGAGCCTGCCCCCCGACATCCCCAACAGAGAGACCCTCATCACTCTGATGACCTGCGGCTGGACCACCAACCCCGACGAAAGACCTTCCTTCCTCAGTAAGCTCCCAGAAATAACTTAATTGCCAGAAAAATACAAATTCCGCCGTCTCCAAGGATTGCACTCTGTCGAACCAGGTTAACCTTTTTCACAGTTTGGGATGACTTTTCTTTTTTTATGCTGAGTAACAGACAAATCCTCCTAGTTAGTGCTAACTTTGACTCTGACTAAGCAGTGTCAGCCTCCGGTCACATTACTGAAATGTCCTCTGACTGCCTTTTTAAAAAATTGTGAAATCTGTCCTAATCCACAGTTCATGTAAAAAAAATGGGGTCAATTATTGGAAAGGACACTTACCTGCCACCTATTTTAGGTTTTTGTAGTGAAATGGTATCGATAACTCCTGTTTTGAACTTCACAAATGACTTCCTAGTTTGAAATAAACTGAAGTAATCAGAGACGCTTTTTGATCACTGAACAAAGAGCAGATATACGAACTCACGGTACATCCACACAAAGGATTTGGAAAAAGCTTGCCGGCGGGCGTGTCTGAAGCTCGACCAACAACCAATCACATGAATCTCCCGCCCCTGACACACAAGCACGCGGTTTGATTGGCTAGAGCTTGTACTGGCATATGATTCGATTGGCTGACGCCTCCATCGAGGCGTCAAAAGTAGAACATTGTTCTACTTTTGCAGCGAGCACCGCGAGAGCAGCTAGAATCCTGACGGCCCGTCCACACACAGGCATGAAAAAAAATCTTGAAAAATCTTGGAGGTGGGCGTGTCTGAAGTTTGGCGATTTTTTGCGAGCAACGCGACCAACAACCAATAACATGAATCTCCCGCCCCCGACATCCCGACAATCCTGAAGATGCCTGGAAATCTCCGCTTTGCTTCCCACAATGCAGTTCGGCGAAAAGTGAGGACAAGTGACGTCACCCCATTCAAAGTGAATGGGCAGAAGCGTTGAAAGATTTTTTTAACGCTGCTGTGTGGACGGGCCGTAAGTGACTAACTACAGACTGGTTTAAACAATGTGCAGTGTTCACTGCATTGAAATGAACTAGAATAGCACACATTATGTGCATTCATGTAATGCATAGTGTGGTGGTTAGAGTGAATGAAAGTTATGTATCTGTCAATACATTCTTGTGGTAAATCTACACACTGGAAAGAATGCTATTCCAAAAATGAGTAAAAAATTATGAAAACAAGCTGTTATTGCATTTAATAAGTAAAATAATATGCCAATACAACAAATTAAAACTTGCTTGGTACAATTTCTTGAAATAAGATATTTAGATACTGTAAATCAGATCTTGTAATTAGCTGTGAAAACTTATTTTGAACTATATTTGACCAGAATCAGGAAATGTTGTTACAAAACATGCCAGAAATGCTCAGAAGTGTCCTGTTTTCTGATGTTAATTGGTGATTTTCCAATAAAAATGTTAAAAAAAAAAAAACGTAATCTGAAATACAACTCAAAATAAGATGATTTCAATAGTCTTTGACTTAACAGGATACTTAAGATGCATCGTCTAAAAACAAGACCCTATATCTCACTGCCTTGATAGTTCCTAAGTCATTAGGTCTTACATGTATATCAAGTGTAAAGACTTATTTTGACTAGATACTAGACACATATACTTCTAGTTTTTGTAGTGCAGACTCCCTGAAACGGTTTCGTTAACCATCCAGCTTCCTTTAATCTGTTCTTGAAAGTGCCCTAAATACCAAACATGCAGTAAAATTTCCGTTGGCACGTTTCTGGACCTGATCTCAGCCCAGAGAGCGGTGTGATACAGGAGCAGTATAACAGGTTTTGTTCTCTATTGTTGACTAGATCTCACAGTGTGATTAACAGTTACGATGTGTGGTTTCAGAGTGTTTGATCGAGCTGGAGCCCATGGTGAGGACGTTTGACGAAATCGACTTCCTGGAGGCCGTGTTGGAGATCAAGAGGTCAAAGGTTAGTCCGGGATCTTCTCACAGCTTTTTTTGGTTTCTGGCTGTCTATCTCTTTTGTGAACACGATACTCAGGAACACCTTAAGACACAATCTTCTTGCAATTTGGCACTCAAAGATGAACTGAGTAGACTTTGGTGGTTGAAGGTCACTGTGAATTTTGGCCATAACTCAATAATGAATACGGTAGTTATAATAATATCACTCAAATATCTGACAGTATAAAATACATCTATTGTCAGAGTATATTCCAACAGCATACTCCAAAGATTTTAATTTTGATTACAGGAAAGCCTCGGTGCTTAGTTAAATACTAATTGTTTTCACTATAATTTATTGATTTATAACATAAATAATTGGCAAGGGTTTGTCAAAAGTTACCATAACCTAAAGTGGGCATTTTCTGTATCCTAGAATTGTAATCTTCATTGTAAATAAAAACTCTTTTAAATATTAAAAGTCTTAATTTTGCAAATAATCAATTCAGTTTTTTAACTTTTTTTAAATACTTTTTCTTTATCGAGTTAATTCATAAACAGATGCACAAAGCACAAATCACATATAAATACACATTTAAATAAAACATGTAAACTCTGATATATTGAAATTGAAATGAAAGCTGATGACCAGGCATGTTCTCTTCATGTCTTCCAGTTGCTCCACATTTTGAACTCACACTACAGTTGTTCCCTTTTTACAGCCAACCGTTCCACAGGATGCAACTGTTCAAGTGTTACTGTCACACTGAGAGGAGCACAACTGTAGCTTTAGTATCCCCTCCAAAGACCTGTGTTTCTTCCTCATCCGTTATTAACCTTTAGTGTGACTTTAGAGCGGGATGAGGGATATTCTCCTGTCTCAGAATATGAAGTTAGTTATGAGAAGCTAATGAAGCTAATTCTGAATGTGATGACGTCACACAAAGAAGGGGATGTAGATCTTGAGCTGTGTGTAATTTTGGAGAGTTTTGCTGTGACTAAGAGAGGATAACACATTCATCATTTCCCCTCAGCATGTCCTTCCTCTTTCAGGTCCTGGTGTTTGTGTTTGTGCACATATGAGTAAGGCTGTTATAAAGTTAAATTAAGAACCAGTAAACAAATGACATGATGCAGTGTGTATAAAATGATGGAGTTTTTTTATACTTGAAGCAGTTATATCAAATTATGACAATATTGTAAAAACACAGAGACAAAAGTAAGACAAAAGGAAACTTTTATTCATGCTGAACTTTAACACATTTTTCTCCTTTTCTCTTTCAGTAACTTTACATTTTCAGAAACTTAAAGAATTTTGAAATGACAATGCTGTTTCATAAAATCTTTTTGGAAACTTGCCAATTTAAGAATAAACAAGACTTTGAATTGTAATCAATAACACATTCTAATCGTGTTTTTAAATTGTATTTCTATTATATAATACATACAAAAAATGCTATAATCAATTGTTACTCTCTTTTACTTTTAAATGATAAGAACTGGGATAAACAGCCAGTAGTATTTGGTGTTCAGCTTTCATATTCATATATTCAGTACGAGGAACAGGGAAGGCAGATACATGAAACACTTCTGCATCACACAAGATGTTTACGTCATTTATGAGAGGTTGGATTAAGTGTTCCCGTTTGGGTCAGGTATATTTGATTGAACACGTTGTTAACATCCTCTTCCTCTCCCCAGCTGCGGTGGGGGTCCGCCTGCTGCTCAGCACAGCCGGTGAGTGAGAAGAGGAGTGAGGAGGGGTCCCTCAACATGCTGAAGGACAGGAGCAGCCCCTGGCCGGTCAGTAGCTCACATATCTGAGGATACACAGTGGTGCAGGAATGAGTCCTCAAACCCAGAAGGCAGTTAGCATTTGACCGATTCCAGTTCCCTTGTCTCGTCATTTTTTTTAGCGTGTTTGCGGTTAGAAGCATGAAATAAGATCTATGGTTAGCACGAGCTGGAGAGATTTAAATGTTTGGTTCTATGACATAAAATACTTCAGTAAATACCCCACTCGTTAATATCTGTAGCCTCCATGTGTCATACAACAAGTGGCCAAATGAGAAGACTAAACAACATCACGCCAACGCCATTCTTTCTTTAGCTTAGTGGTGATGAGCAGCCAGGCGAACATGTTATAGTTTGTTTATAGACTAGCGTTACTTTAATGTATTTTACTTCTGGCGATTGCATTTAAAAATCTAAAAGTTGTGTTAATATGTGGAGGTTATTCAGCTGAATAAAACGTACCATAAACATGTCTTGACTAAGAGCTTATTTTCTGCCATATCCCAAATTCCAATGAGGAAATCGTATTGCTTTTTGTCGATGGCGCCCTTGTACTGTTAACTTCCGGGTCAAGCTATGAAAATACATCATCACTGCACCACTCTACATCCAGATGAAGTATAATGTTGATCAGTGAAACTTGTCTGTCTGCGGTATCTGATGCCTATGTTGAAGTTTAAATGAATGTTGTGCCACAGGAGAGCTCCACCTCCACCTCCTGCTCTGGCTCCTCCCAGGACACAGACATATCAGTCCCTGGGGCCCTCAGCAGCAGCAATATGGCATTTTCTAAAGGTGAGGACACTCACTTTGTATCTATTGTAGTCAATGATCTGCATGCAATATTAGATTTGTCACACCTCTTCTTCCACTCTTTCAGATGGGGAGGGGCTCCCGTCGTCTTTTATAGCAAATACTCTGGAGGCCCCTGCGTCTCTGAGGGACCAAGACAACAACCTGAACAGCTACCAGAGTGCAAAGCCCATGAACGACTTGAACATACCCGTCAAACTAGGCCCGCCTGCCACTTGCTGTGAGACCCAGCTGGAAAACCTCACCATCAAGCCTCAGCAACAGCAACAGGGTAAGAGCGTTTACCAGAGTTTGGTTAAGATTCCTCTATTGTTCATTATTTTAAACCTGCAGCCCAACTTTCGTCAGGCTCTTCCTCTCCAAAACCAACAGAGCAGGTTTTTCAAACTAGTAAAAACATTGAATAAGCAGTTTTATAAGGTGTTTCTTCAATGCAATATGGCTGGAAACTGACATTTTGGAGGGGCTATGAGCTAAAGGCTAACATTGGCTCAGCTTGTTTTTATGCTAAGTTAAGGTCCAGATTTCTGATGACTAAAATACTTAATCTATTGTCAAAAACAAGCACATTTAAAAAAGTTAATTGTAAAAATTGGGCTTTTATGACAGCTTCTGGCAGACCCCATAAACAGACAGTTACTTTGATTGGAATAATACATTTCTCTAGGTTTCGAAAACATTTTGGAACGTGCGCTCAACTAAATATATAACATAGGTCTAGTACATTTTAGGACATTAGGGGGCCCTATTCTGCTCATTTTCACAATTAATATTTATATTTAGTTCCTCTACTGTGACATGTCTCCATGCTTTAATGTTCAAAAAGCTCTTTATTTTTCTCATCCTGCCTGTGCTGCAGCACCTCTTTTCACCCTCTGTCTGAAACCAGAGCCCAGTCTGCTCTGATTGGTTAGCTGGCCGGCTGTTTTTTAATTTTAGATATTAAATAAGCACAGTGGATAATATACTTTACTTATTAATTTTTCTTATTATGTTTTGTATTATTAATAAAGTGTGCCTCCTTGTTTATATAATATGTAAGTCTACTCTTTTTACTTCATCTGAACTCTACTCTTGCTGTTGTAATATCCTACATTTCCCACCTGCGGGACGGATAAAGGAATTCTGATTCTGATATAGTTCTTAAAAGTCCAATTAAACAAAATATTTGTATTGCTTTCTCCCCAGTTGCAGCTGATTACTCCCCCCCGCTGCGTCACTCCCCCCCCCTACAAGGCCCGATCGCCCGGTGGATCGAGGCCCGGCGCGAGGAGATCGTCCTCCAGATGACGGTGGCGTGTCTGAACCAGAGCTGTGACGCGCTGCAGGCCCAAACGCTGCTGATGCAGGAGGACTACGAGCTGATCATGACCCAGAGCACGCGCACCGCCAAGGTCCGCCAGCTGCTGGACGACTGCCGCCGGCAGGGGGAGGACTTCTGCCGAATCGTGGTCCGCAAGCTGAGAGACAACAAGCAGAACGGCCTGAAGCCCTACCCCCCGGAGATGGGCTCCCCCACCTTCGCCCCCTCTGCACCCCCCCTCTGCACCTCTTACAACATCACCAGGAACATGTAGCAGCCACACCATTTGTAAACTTTACACTACGCTCCCTGGAGTTGGCAAGATGGCCGCTGCAGTTACTGTGCCCTCAAAGAAGCTGTGGGGGAACACTGCTTCAAAGAATAGTCCCTCACATGAGACAAAAAAGGTTATCTTCCAGAAGAAAAAAAACGTTTGTCGGAATCTGTGTTTTTATTTAACAATCTTATGGATTTAATTTATAGTTCCTTCATTCTGAGTGGATGTATCGCAGGGTTTTTGTGTTATGTTTTTGTCTCCAAAAATAGCATTATGTGAAAGTGTGATAATAACACAATATAGCCGAGTATTTTTGTTTGTGTGTGAGAGTGTGTGTACACTCAGTCGGCTAGAGGACTGTTAACATGCTGGAAGACCGACTGCAAAAATAAGGTATTCCTATAAAAAGCAATTTTAAAGTATCATGGGTGAACAATCAGGATGCTTATCACCTGAACGAAGAGCATCACATGACACGTACATCAAATCTGTAAAAAAAAAAAGCCTTCAATTCCAATAATAGCTAAGTACATGTTCTTGGAGGTTAATTGTAATACAGCACTCAAAATAAGAGGGCTGCATGTGTGTCTAGATAAAAAGTGGACCAGAGTGATCTGATTTCTTTGATCTTCTCAGTAGTGGCCTCACCTCTGAGTATTTGTAATGTCGGACTCATTTAGATTCTTCCGGAGGCACAGCTAATCTGCTAAAGATCTAACAGATGAACAGAGAAGATGGAACATGTTTAGTTCAACGGCTTATTAAAGTGCAGTATACACAGTTAGAGCTCATTAACATCACTCTTTACGCTAACAACTTTTTTTGTTCTACTGTAGTTGTGCTTCCTAATCGATACGTTCATAAGCGTCATAGCTCCGTTCACACATCACATGAACACAGTAGCACCAGTTTGTCTGAACGAGGCGTACTGAGTGATATGGTTTTGAATTTGCTTAATTCACAGCACACTGAAAAAACTTAAACATTGACTTTAATGAAATGTATAATGCAAACAATTTCACATAACTATCAGGTTAGTTGAAAGTAATAATAGTAAGTTTAAATAAAATATATTAGGTTCAACTTAATATTATTGCTTTCATCTAACCTAGTGTTTCTCAAACTTTTTCATACCAAGGACCACTTAACCAATAAAAAAAAAACACAAATATCCAAAAACACATAGTTTTTCTAGAACAGATTACAAATTGCCTGAAGATGGTACAAACAAGTGGCAACATGTTTGATGAAGGGGTTGCGCTGGGCTATATCATGCAATTGAAAGTGAAACTTAAGCTTGCTCCATAGCGGAAATATTCCCGCGCGAGTGCGGAAAACTTAAATTAATTTATTTCCAATATGTAATTTTACCAATATACTCACGGACCACTAGGGGGCGCTCACGGTCCGCGGACCACACTTTTGAGAAGCACTGACACTAATACAGTTATGTGAAATGTGCATGTACTGTATTTAAGAAGCACATTATTTCTGTTTCCATGATACATTTGTTAAGTTCAGCCTTCCTTAAAGCTAAGTTTGTATATATTCATCATTATCAATTTTGACATTTGACCATTATTTCTGAATTATTAGCTTGGTCCATACAAATGTAGAATTCAAGTTCGAATTGGGGTTTTTTCAGCCAAAGATGGCAGTTTTAAAATTTTTACAAAAACCCAGAAGATATTCAATTTACTGTCAAAGATGACTATCACTATTAACCAGTGAGTTATTGGTATTTTTGCTTAAACAAAAACTAGGGATTAACAGATTCTCAGAGTACTTTTATTTCTGTTAATTGCTTTATGGACTTGTTTTTCAGCTGTCTGCATCACTGCCTTCACTTTCCTCTAAATTTGGATTTCTTGGGGTCTTCTCAGTAGTGTCTTCACCGTCTTACTCGTGGATTCTTCCAGAGTTACAGATTATCTTTATAAGAGCTGCTTGCCGTGAACAGAGAAGATCCAACCTGCTTAGTTTAGCAGTTTATTAAAGTGCAGATTACGCAGTCACTGATAACTCTTCACTGTGTTACTACTGTAGTTGTGCTTCCTAATCCACTCAAAAAAGCTGTTTGTAAAACTTCTCTGTACACATATTCACACAAAGACAGTAGCAGTCTGTATGAGTACCGTTTTAAGTTGCCTAATTCACAGCATATACCATGTTCTATGGGCCAACATTTAGTGTATGTAAGAAGCAAATTAATTCCATATGACCGTGACACACTGCTTTTTATCTTTTTTCATTAATCTGACGATTATTTTCCGGATTTCCATAAAACTGTAAAAATGCAGTTTCACTTTTTCCCAGAGACCAAGGTGGCATTTCTTTACATTCAGTTGTTTTTTTAAAACCTGAAAATATTCAGTTTGTTTTCATAGAATACTATTACAGCAGCTGAAACAAGGTATTTAGCTTAACGTTTTTTACGGATTCACAGATTTTTTTTTCAGGGGAACATTCTGTTAAACATTTTACTGACTGATTTTGTGCATGAATGCATCTCACTGAGCCTTACGGTCTGCATAACTGCCTTCACTTTCCTCTAAATGGGTGCTTCAACGCAGTATTGTAGCCAGGTCATAAATAGAATAACCTCTTTTTGTCATCTTTAGTACCAAACTAGTAAACTGCAGTTGAATAGAGAAAAATACACATTGTGAAATGAGTCTGAGCAGGTCATCTTAAGACATGTCAGAAATCATACATCTGAATTACCACAGAAAGGCAGAGTCTTTGATCTCAACTATAGCATTTGTAGGAGCCATGAAACGTGTATAGTAATGCGTTTTGTTTTAATATAAGATATTTGTTTGATCACAATTGATTGGTTGGCTTGGGTCACATGGATATGGACAGTACTCATTATAATCCTGTTCACCTGCGTGAGGTGTGTGTGTGTGTGTGTGTGTGTGTGTGTGTGTGTGTGTGTGTGTGTGTGTGTGTGTGTGTGTGTGTGTGTGTGTGTGTGTGTGTGTGTGTGTGTGTGTGTGTGTGTGTGTGTGTGTGTGTGTGTGTGTGTAAGAGAAGCTGACACAGGGCCGTTGTACTCGCAAGTTTAATGATTGCTTTGATTATTATAACAATGTCTATGTCCAAGGAAAATAAGTTGATCATCCCAGTTTTCATTAAACTACATTATTTTTCAACAGAGTTTTTGATCTCCGCAAGTACTTTTTTGTAGGGTGTCACACAATTGCAAACAGGCTCAGCCTCTCAGCGACTTTGTTTGTTTCCTGCTTATGCATATCAATAAAAAGGTTACAAATGTTCTAATAGCTTCTTTATGGTGTCCCATACTCTTTTACTGTAGGTGATGGTTTCATATTTTCTTTAAATATATATCATATATTTTTTCATTTGTAATCTTTCTCAAAGAACTCATGCACAGTTTTTGTGAAGTTATGATTTCATATTCCTCATTTAGGGCCCATATCAGTATCAGATCAAAAAATAACTCTCTGTTGATGTGGAGCTGTGATTTCAACAGTCATTTTTCATAATGTATCAAACTTCTCAATAAATGGGAACTCTGTTTTTTTACTTGCTTTCCAATTACTTCTTAAGGTCCTTACACACCAAGCCGATTTTGGCCGTCGATAGATGTCGGGCCGTCGATGAGCGTCGTGTCGCCCTACTCAGATTGGTGTGTCTTGGTGTGTCCCGCACCGTTGTATCTTTTCGGCCGTGCCGACACCTTCCGCA
>NW_011348407.1:0-4550 GCF_000735185.1 Notothenia coriiceps
TCTCTCTCTCCTCCGGTACACAGCACCGTAGTGTGGAGTTGCATTAGGTAACGCGAGATACGGCTGATACTTGCGCATTCGTTTCTGTTATGGATCAGTATCAACAGTCCTGCCAGTAACGTTACTATATTATCAATGCTACGTTAGTTATAGCCTGATATATGATAGCTAACTTTACAATGTTGTGATGTGACGTTAGCTAACATTCTGTAGCTAACGCCGGTCACTCACCAAGATAGCTGCCCAGTTCTCCACTGGTTCTCCTCACACCACAGCTCAATTTCTCTCCGATGGCCGTTATTTCTTCTAATCCTTGGCTGCTCCTGGTCTCTTGGACGCCTAGCAGGCTCATAATTATAAGGTTGTGGTCCGTCATATGCATTCGAATATTCATGTTCAACTTCTTCTGTGTCTTCTGTGTCGAAACTAGCATTGGGATCCATGTTTATTAATACGTTACAACGGCCGATCTCCACCTTGTGTCCCCCGTGTTACGTCACACGCGGGAGGTCACGTGCCGAGGCTTTTTTATGCGGAAGTGAACATTTCTTACAAAAACGACGCCAGATGTCACTGTAGTGTATATTTCTGTATATTTTTGGGAAAATCTATTGTATTCATCATTTTCATACACATTTATTCACAGGTGTCTTTAACCTGGAAGTTGCTCTTTAAGGTAAATAAAACACAGTAAACCATATTGCAAACCTCAAACAATAATTTCTGTTGAGATAATACTACAGAATCCTAAAAATATAACTGTTTTTCTCCCCTATTCATTTGTTTTGGCCAGCATCCATGTCACGTGTCAACTTTCTGTCAGTAAGACAAAATATATGGCGGAAACTTGTTTTACTATGTGGAAAATGCAATATTTTGAGATAAGTTCACCGTTAAAGGAGCGTTTTGATAGAAATGAAAAGGGGGGAAATGTAGCGATCACAAAATTTGACAGTCGTTTCTCTGAAATGACTATGTGTTGCACTGTGGACTAACATAGCTTTAACATGTTTAGGGTCCGTGTCCACATAGCGCTTTTTCCCGACGCTAGCATATTTTTACAATTGATTCCTATGACAACAGAGCGAACGCCGTCACATGCGGCCATCTAGAGAAGAAGCGTCGCTTCCAGTGACTTATTTTCTGAGCGCTCCGCCTTATTTGAGGGCTTTCGAGTTCAAAATATTTCAACTTTTATCATCATCATAATAAAGACTAGAAGGATCATTTATTAGAGCCGATGTGCCGGACCCTTGATGTTGCTGTCGTTGAGTGTTGAACTATCTTGGTACACGGATCGTCCTCCCTACAGCTGTCAGCTGAGCGCTGAAACTCATTCATACAAACTGTGAGAGCTAGCATCTCCCAGTCGGTGTTTATGGTGAAAAAACAAGGTCAAACTAATGTTTAGTAGCACAAACGGATAATACAATCCAAGGGGGCTGTACTAGTATGTCAAACAACAGCAGTGATACGTTGTCAAGATAACATTGTCCTAGAAACATAAAAAAGCACTAGGACAGTTTTTGGTTTGGACCCGGGCCCTAAATGTGAGAATGGGTTGCCATTGCCTTCTTTTTCTCCGTCTAAGTGTACAAATAAATAATACCTGAGCAGAACGGCAAAGATTTGACAAATAAAAAACTCAATATATTGCAAATACGTTTTTACACTTGGCTGATCAGCAAACGTTATTGATTATACGATAATGCATAAGGCGTCTAAATCAAAACCTGCGTGCAAAATAATTTCTTGAATGATTTCATCAACATCTGAATGATTGAGTTGAATTTATTATTTGTATTTCTGTAGTAAAGCATTCACTTTTAGTAGCATCACAGAAGAACATCAGCTCTGTCTTAAACTTCCTGCATCTTTCACCATTAAAGAAACTCAGAAGCATGGCAGCTGTAATGTTTCCCTAACCTCCTCAAAACTTGTAAGTGTTTATCCCTCAGGAGAAAAGCAAGTCCAGATTTACACCGTGTAGGTTTTTGTTCGATGGCCAGGAAGCTCCTGCAGCCTCAAACGGAAGAGAAAACACAAATGGTACGGTGTTGGTCAGGTTCAGGGGATTTTAGCCTTAACAAAATGTGAACCTAAATTTGATTTCACTGAAGCTACCATTATAGAAAGACAAAAAGCATTGTCTGACAGACACACTGCTGCACTATCACCAAGGGGCTTTGTTAAAGAGATCACCCCTCAAATTACTTTTTATGACTCAAACACTCCGGTAATTAGGATAATTATCTCTTTATACACAGCCATTAAGGAAATGTCTCGAAAAGACTCACAGATGACCTCATGTAAAGCAGCTATAGCCTGCCTGTATATGTGATGTACAGTTTATTTAAATGTAGGTATGTTTGGAAACCTTATATGCAGGTATTTTCCGTCATAAAATGCAGCAGTTTCACAAAACGAGATAATAAACATCCAGCCTTCTAGGGGCTAAGACTCATGGGAGCTGTAGTCGTTGGATACAAACAAAAATAATGAACGTTGTATATTTATACATCAATTTGGTTTCCACAATGACAAAACGCACAAGGATACAACACAAAGATACAGATAGTAAAACTTCATGCTGTACTCCAGCATTAAAGTGTTGCGTATCATTTAAGGGGAACTTCTGATGAATTGCTCTTTTATTTTTTTGCTATTTATTTTTTAATATCAGTTTCTAGTATGAACTGGTCATGGTCGTGCATTGCCCAGATGTGCTAAAGGGAGGACATGGAGATGAGCATTTACAGTTTCAATAATGAGTTGATGTGCAGTAGAATAATATTCCTATAGTCAGGTTTGGGGAGTAACGGAATACATGTAACGGCGTTATGTAGTTAGGCTACAAGAAAAGTAAAAAAAAAGCGGTAATCAGACTACAGTAAAATTGATCAAATCTGGGGATTACCATGACTACAATGTTACGCTGCATTTTAAAATTAAGAATGATATATTACGAGGCTCATCCGACCACAGTGCAACACTTCAACAGTCTCACAACACCAAGTGGAACAACCAGAGCTAATCTTCCGCAAGTTCCGGAACGCTTTCACTGGAGGGACATTTCCAAACCAAAGCTCACAGGGAGAAACAACTGTCAAACTTGGCCTGCCAGTTGTGAATACAGTGTCTTTATCCGAGGGGTCTGATGTGTAGGTCCCCCTTCTTCAGCCAAAACAGCCCTGACCCGTGGAACATGGACTCCACCAGACCTCTGAAGGTGTGCTGTGGTGTCTGGCCCCAAGACGTTAGCAGCAGATCCTTCAAGTCCTGTAAATTAAGAGGTGGGGCCTCCAATGATCGGACGTGTTTATCCAGCACATCCCACAGATGATGGATTGGATTGAGATCTGGTGAATTTGGAGGGCTTGTGTGGTAATATCACAGCTGGGATATCAGTGTTTGACTCTGGCTATGTTTGATTTCACATTTGCATTATTACAATTGGCATAATTAAGGTTCAAAAGAGGGGGTTAGGGATTGGGTCCTGAAGCTGGCCTAATTACCAGGGAGTCTCCCAACGACACAGGGTTTCTCCTCCAGGGGCAGTTTAGATACTGCTCTGGGGTCTTACCAGCCCACCAACACCTACTGCACTACACACTCCGTTTGATATCCTGGCGGTCGGACATGCAACGTTTTAGTGCCTGAAATAAGTGATACGACGGGCAGCTGGTGTTAGAGGCCACGCTGTTAGTGGCTAACAGATTACGTTGATCTAGTGGAGGGGTCGGCAACCCGCGGCCCACGGGCCGCATGCGGCCCTTTAAGCCCTCTGCTCTGGCTCCCTTGAGTTTAGACAAAAATAAGAAGGAAATAAAATAAAAGTATTTGTAGGACTATTTATATTTTTTTGTATGGTTGAAAATGTTTCTTATCTTGTATTTTGAGGTGATACTGTGACACATAAATAAAAAACAAAACGGTTTTAATTAGGTCAACTAAAATATGCGTCACATCCTGCTACGGTCCCGCGCGAGCGCCTTTTCTTGGAGGCGCTCGCTCGATGAGCGAACTATGGATAAATCAAAGAAAAGTACCGGAGGAACACAGGATTTAATTCTGTGTTGACAGAGTTATATGCTTTCACAGCAAACGATGCTGGTTTACCGGTATGTTTGATATGTAGAGAGAGAAGTTGTCAACGGTGCTGCAGCCTTTACGTATCGAGGAACAACACGGGAGAGGAAGACAGCTGACCATCTTCAGTCATAATTCAATGAGGTATGTAATTTATTTCAGAAAACACTTTTTGTTATATTCCATGGAATGCTCTTAACGTCCCGATAGCAATGAATATATTAAATGCTTTGACAATAAATACATACAAAAATTAATCTCTGGAAGCCGTAGCGCTGTAAAAAGCACGACCAATCATTTTAGCCGACCCGGCTAAAATAACTGGATGGCCTACCTGCCTGTCAGCCTTCCATCTGTGACACAAACTTATCTCGTGGCCTCATTGATAATGCGTCGTTCGTGTGTGTTGGAGGGAGGGACTCTGTAAGAAGTCTGAAGGAAGAGGCCTTATTTTTTCCGGT
>NW_011348408.1:0-10083 GCF_000735185.1 Notothenia coriiceps
CACTTGTTTAAGTATTTTAAGAATTGTATTATAAAGTCTGAACAGACTTCTGCCTCTGTGACGAAAATAATTTCCCAAACTATCTATCTACCCATCCATCTATCTATCTATCTATCCATCTATCTATCCATCTAAATGAAACAGATCTAAAGTATTTGACTCCAGGGTTAATAAATGCAATGGATCTGATGAGGGCGGACCAGAGGAACAAGTGTTTCTCTACAGACGGCTGAGCAAAGACAAAGTAAAGTAAAGTCTGGGAAGAGAAGGAGTTTGGGGGGTAGCTGAGGTTACTCATTAAAACCCCTTCCCTGCTCTCATTCCTTATTCATGCCCTAACCGCGGGGGGGCACTTCCTTGCCAAAACATAAGCTTCCTGTGGTGGCGTCTCCAGTAAAAAGAGTAAAAGGCAGTGTGTGTGAACGAGGACAAGCAGGCACCAGTCTGCCAGACACACAGCAGACACTGAGTATCATTCATTTATGAAACATATGCCTCTAATATTAATACACAAGTCGGGAATTCAATAAAGATGCGTTTTTATGATAAATGCCTGCAGTTAAATGGGATGTATAGAGGTCAGTATTGCAATTCTACCACAACATGCAGACAGAAATGAAGGATTACTCAAATACTATGCCATAAAGATTAAATTAATCAGCAACTATTTCATATTTAAGTTATTTTACATGCAATAATGCTATTTACAGCCTCTCATATATGGAGATGGTCTCTTATTCACTCTTTTATAGTCATCAAAAGTGAACATATTTGGGTTTTGGACAACAACAAAAAGTTCAAAGACTAGCTTGGAATTTTCTATTTTTTGTTACAGACCAAACATTAATTAGTATAATACACATATTAAGACCCAATCTATTGCACCTATTGACATAATCAACATCAACCTCTCCTTGTAGAAGAAAGGCCACTTGTTAAGACATTTAATTTAATATGAAATTAAACATAGAAAAATCAAGTAATATTCATAAAAAAATTAAACAGCCATTTCTGACATTTTTGCATAAAAGTGTTCATCAAATAAAAGTGTTTTAATGATTTACGATGATCAAAATAGTTTTTAAAGAAGATAAATGTCCTTATTCCAAAGGCTGAAAACATTCAAGGATTCCTGATAAGTTATTCTTGTTTAAATAGATCTCAAATACTTAATAAACAAGACAGATATTTTAAAAAGTCATGTTTTTCTGCCACAAACAAACACAATTCTCAGATATTTCAGTCTTTTCTCTATTGGTCTATTTCTGCTTGGTGTATAACAAGTAAGAAAATAGTGAACATCTCCATCCCAGTTTCTCAGAACCCAAGGTGATGATGTGGTTAAAGTGAGCTTGGTTATCAAAAACAACATCTTTTTTTCCCCACTGGTTTAATGTCACTTTGGGGGAAAAGTTACAAGACTTGAGAGTTTTCCCCGGAATCTTTTTCCAAAAAATAAAAGCAATAATCGACCAAACAACTCATGAGTCATATCTGAAGACCTGGATATTGATTTAGAGAGTGGGCTGAGACATATTGCTCTTTCCAAACTCTTCCAGGAAAGTTGGGAAACATCTGTACTCACTTCTTCTTTAGAAAAAAAGACTGGAGAGGGGATTTATGAAGATACCATGGATAGTAACAGAGTACATTTACTCAAGTACTGTACTTAAGGACGACTTTAGGGTACTTGTACTTTAATTGAGTATTTTTATTTTATGCTACTTTGTACTTCTACTCCACTACAAGCCAGTATGGTACCTTTTACTCCTCTACATGTATTTGACAAACACAACAGTTACTTGACAGATTCAGATAATTAGCTGAAACAAAGTATACATAAACTGATAACTTAATACTAATAAACGAATAAATAACTAATACTTTTTAATTTACAAAGTAGTTAAAGAGTAGCTCAACCTTTACCAGCTTTGATAAACACATTAATGCAGTACATTTTTTAAATGGGACATTGCGCACAATAAGTACTTTTACTTTTGGTACTTTAACTATATTTTGAAGCTAATACTTTTGTATATTTACTTGAGTAACCTTTTAAATACATTACTTTTACTTGTAACATAGTATTCCTCCACTCTGGTACTTGTACTTTTACCCAAGTACATGATGGGAGTACTTTTCGCACCTCTGCTTTTGGTATGTTAAATATATGTACATGCAAATACTTTTGTACTTCTACTAAAGTAAGATTTAAGATGCATGACTTACACTCTGGTACTTTTACTTAAGTTAAATATTTACTTTTTCCACCTCTGTGTGAGATATGCCACTGACAAGCTGCACCATCAGCCCACTGTTGACTTTTCTCAGGGGGTACATTTACATTGTCCCAGGCTACACTTACACTAGCATCAGCCTTGCTAACGTTAGCAGTTACAGTTTGTCATTAAAACACACAAACAAATACTTTAAGAAACAAACTGTTTAGGTTAAGACAACAACCAGAGTCTAGGGAGTTGAGACATGTCTGTTTTAATACGTTAAGAGACCAAATGGATACTTTAAACCATGGTAAAACTAAAGGAGATAACCTCAGCTAGCTGTTAGCTTTAAGGTCAGGCATGCAGGGAATTTCAGTAATTGCACTTCCTGTTTGAACGTGCGCTTTTCAAAACAAAAGCACCGATCTCGACACGTAGGCACAACCTTTCCAAAACGTTCCCTTCAACTCTAATAATTAGAAAAAAACTCCCAAAGAATGAGAAAATGTACACAAAATATGAAAAAACACTTATTAGAGATAGAGAAAAAGTTAATATAGATGTGTTTTACGCAATTTCTGTATCTTTTGCAGCACAGATTTAGAAAAATGTTATCACAAGTTAGTTCCAATTATCCAATGCAATTAGGGAAATGTATATATATACACAAGTATAAATCTATGTTGTGTAAAATAACATCATATAGCTTTATACTTTCTTACACACAAGTGTCTTGATTTTGTTTATCTTTCCTATAACTTACTCGACTGCTCCTTTGCTTTGACTCTTAAGCTTCAGGTGTAAATGAGGTGAAAAACATACCTCCAGTTTTCAAAGTTACACAAATGCAATAAAGGAAATGTGAATAAATGTATAAAACTTTGTTGTGTTTTGTTTATTTTCAAATGTGTCTTGCTTTTGTTTATCTTCCCTAACTTGTCCCACTGCATCTTTGACTCTCTTAAGCTTCTGGTGCAAATGGGTTGGACAACATACCTCCAGTTTACAGAGTTAAAAGCTTTAAAAACCTAGCCTTACCAACATTATTTTCAAAAATAAAACTTAAGGTTATCTTTGAAAGATGTAAAATTAGAAATGTATAACAGATTTAAAACCATTGCTGAGAATAATAAAAAAGATTTGTGAAAAAAATGACAGTAAAAAAGCTGTTTTTTTATGCCATTAATTAAATATGAATTGCCTAGAAGAGAGACAAAAGCCCAATATATCAACATATATGATAAAAACTGAGTTATTTTGACACAGATTAAATAATAAATGTCTAAACGTCAACATAGACATTTATTTTGAAATGTTACGTACATTACGTCAACTGATTTTTCCACCTTGACAGTTGACCAAAAATCTAATTTAATGGTTAAAAACAAAGCATACCAAGCAATTTAAAACAAACACATATACAAACCGAGTCTTTGTAGTTAAAATCCCCTTGAAGTAGCTTTTTTCGTTTCCTTTTTCACTCATTAAATCCCTCACAGCTGTCAGAAACAAATGGCAAAGCTAATGCTAATGCTAGGCTAACAATGTTAGCATAGCCGGCTAAAAGAAAAAGACAAGTGTCAGTTAAGCAGATAAAACGCTCATACCTGATGTTTATCCTTGTTTCTGCTGTTTGATGCTTTGATAAATGTCCAGAGATTATTCCTGGTTGTGTCTGGTATTTATAGTGAGTTCACAGCAGCAGCGGCTCTCTCTGCTGGCAGCAGCCGGATCCTCGGCCCCCTCCTCCGGTTGCATCAGCATCTCCCACCACCCTCTTTAACAGGGAGGTGGGAGAAACACATATTAAATACTCCTGAGTATTAGGACTCAAGTATTTACTCAAGTAATGCACTCTATTATTTAAGTGTGAGGTACTCTAGCAGTGTTGGAAAGAAACTAAGTAACCTTACTCAAGTAATGCAATTTTTTTTTAAAAGGAGGTAATTGTGCAGTGTTGAAAATAAAAGTACATTAACTCTAGTAATGCACACCACCCTCTTTAACCAACTGCTTTCACAGGGAGACACTTCACTGGCTGCAGGGCAGGAGAAACACATATTTACAAAATACTACTAGGAATTGAGGAAAAGTAACTAAGTACTCAAGTATTCACTCATCTCCATTATTTAAATGTGAGGTACTTTAGCAGTGTTGGAAATAAACTAATTGACCTTTACTCAAGTATGCACATGTAAGGCAATGTCCAGTAATGCACACCACCCTCTATAACAGGGTAGACTTCACTGGCTGCAATAAAACACATATACAAAATACTCCTGAGCAGTGAGGAAAAGTAATTAAGTAGCCTACTCAAGTATTCACACAAGCAATGCACTCCATTATTTAGTACTCTAGCAGTGTTGGAAAGTATCAAAGTAACTTTACTCAAGTAGTGCAATTAAGAACATATTTGAGGTACTTTTTCTTGAGCAGTGTTGGAAATTAACTAGTACTCAAGTATTTACTGAAGAAATGCAATCTATTATTCAAATGTGAGGTTCTTGAGCAGTGTTGGAAAGAAACTAAGTAAATGTACTCTAAGTAATCTATACTTGCACACACAAGTATTCATGTGAGTATAATTGTACTCTTCTTGAGTATGTCCAAGTTATGCTACTGAATACTTCTACACTAATACTAAAATTTGAAAGCAAATATTGTGCTACTTCGACCACTTGTATTGTAATTGTATCAGCAACTAAACATCAACAGAACAATTGTGCACTGACTGTATTTTTACCAATAATAATAATGTACAAAGAATGAAACATTGCAAGAATAATGTTACCAAGTCTTTATTTACACAATCATACATACAAGAAGTCTCATCCTAAGAATCACTAACAGTTATTGCTTTTTATTTTACATAAGCCTTTAGGGATAAGGATTGTGCCAGCAAGTGTTTCAATACTTGCAGTGATTGGGACAAAAACAATATTAATGCACGAACACAGTGTATTTTCAGTAACACTATAGGTACATGGATGATAACCCTATGCCAGGAGACTTGAATATGAGTGAATAACTGTGCCTTAAATAGGTCCTAAGAGGAATCATTTGGTATTTAAAATCCAGTCGATTTTATTCCTACAGCAGTGTGGTTTTGTCCTTTTAAAAGGTGGACTACAGAGAAGGAATGCAGCAGGAAGCAACACATATACAGAATTAATTAAAGAGGCCCTATCATGTTCAGGTGTATATCAGTATTTAGTGCATCTACTGTGTCATGTCTTGTTGGAGCGCTAGCCAATAAAAGTGTGAGTGTTACATAGTGATGTTACTATGTTCTGGAAGTAAACAAGGAAGTCAAATGGAGGCGTTACAGGGATTTTTGCCTTTGCAGGCCATTTACATGCACAAAAACCTGTATAATAAACTACAGGAATGGGAAAACCTGAAGGAAAAAAAAAAGCATAATAGGGCCTCTTTAAAATCAGACATCAAACATGGAACAACATATTAAACATAGACAAAAACATTTGAAATTAAAATTATACACAGCATTCATTACATATCCTGGAATGATTAGCCTATTTCTTCTCTGTACCACGTCCATATAAAGCCCTCATATCGACAGACAACACCACCACCAGAAGCAGCTGCAAACTGAATAAGGTCACTATACAAATCGTATACCTGCACACTTTAAAAGGTAAGGTCAACATGCCTGCACGTTGCTTTGTGTAACTACAGTTTTCAGTCTCATATTTTTTTTAAAAACTGTACAAAATGAAGGTAAACATTTAGGGTAATGTTTGGTCATCAGCAGGGGACACATTGGCACAGGTGAGCTTTATATATCAGAAATAAATCTTAATACAGCAGAAATCCCTCCTCTGTGAATATGGAGCTAATGTGCACAGTGGAACAGAACAGCAAATCATTTTAAATTAAAAAAAAGGAATGATATATTTTGTCCTATATCTTCTTCTGACAGCAGGCTGTGGTGATTATGGCTGTTTCCAGTTTAATGTGTTGCTGAGTCCACCTAGTGGCCACATGAAGCGTCCTCACAGCAACACAGCAGCGTCCGCCTCATTAATCCTCAGATATTCAACCTGTGCACAGAATAATCAGTGCACCATGTTCCCGTTATACTTCAGTGGTGAAGAGGAGGCTTTGACGCTTGCTGTCGGGGGTTGGGATGCCCTCCAGCTGAAGGAAGTAGAGGAGGACTTGAACCTGGGGACACAGAACAGGAGATCAGAGCCTGAAAAAGTGAAAAATGTCCCTGTGTAACTTATCAATATAGAGCTGCATGTATGAGTCCACCACCTTGAAAACAAGTCAACATTTATAGCTCTGCTGGTTAACCTTTTCACCTTTAAAATATCTTAAGTACAAACCTTAGTAGATAAGAAATGTATTGATACCAGATAAAAGAGTCAAAGAAGCAGAGGAAAAATTCTGATATAGTGATAGGTAAAATGACACAGGATGAGAAAGAAGTGGAAACAAATAGAAATAACATAACAAAGCTTTATATATGCATTCACCTTTCAGTTATTACATAGGGTGTTTGCACATATAGTATGGTGTGTATCATTGTACTAGAGTCGACTATACAAAATATATTAATGGAGGAATAAATATAATTGCAGAGGATACAGAAATTCCACATTTTACAATGATATCTATTGTTCTGAATCTCTATCTTTTTCTGCCTCTATTTTCCCTCAAGTTCAAACTCTCTAACTCTATCTGAGTTTTGATATAGTCATTTTAAGACTAGGAAAATCTTCTAAAGGGTTGTGTTGAGCTAGGTGCTTTTGTTTTGAAAAGCCTACGTCCACACAGGTACAATAACTGAAATTCCCTGGATGCCTGACTTTACGGCTAATAGCTAGCTGAGGTTTTCCCCCTGTAATCATCTGGAAGTGTTTTTGGGTGCCTGAAATAAGGTCTGTGGTTAACACAAGCTGAAGAGATTTAAAAGTTTTGTTCTACAACATAAAATACGTCACCCACTGGTGGATTTAAAAACGTCAATTGCTATCAAGTGCCTAAATCAGACGGCTAAACATCATCACGCCCAACATTAGCCGCCTTTAGCTTAGCGGTGGTGACATGAAGTCATGTGACCGTGCTGTAGTTCCTTTATAGCCCAACATTAGCCACCTTTAGCTTAGCGGTGGTGATGTGAAGTCATGTGACCGTGCTGTAGTTCCTTTATAGCCCAACATTAGCCACCTTTAGCTAGCGGTGTGAGTGAAGTCATGTGACCGTGCTGTAGTTCCTTCATAGCCCAACATTAGCCACCTTTAGCTTAGCGGTGGTGATGTGAAGTCATGTGACCGTGCTGTAGTTCCTTCATAGCCCAACATTAGCCACCTTTAGCTTAGCGGTGGTGATGTGAAGTCATGTGACCGTGCTGTAGTTCCTTTATAGCCCAACATTAGCTTTTGACTTCAAAAATCATAACTTGGTGTTAATATGTGGAGATTATCCTGCTGAACTAAACGTGTAAGCATCATAAACGTTTGTTTGACACAGAGATTCTTTTCTGAAATAACCAATGGCTTTTTATCGAGGGAACAAGGGAGATGTTGCCGTCAGGGTCGGCCTACAAAAATCTGTCATCCCTGCATCACTCTATATTCTGTCGCATGTTGTACCTGACACATGACCTCCAGAGACCAGCTGTCGTTCATAGAGATGGGCGTGGAGCTGCTGGAGAGTTTGCTGTCTTTCTCTGACGGCCGCAGCAGAGTCGGACCAAACACGGTGGCCAGGTTGTGCAAAGACATCTTGTTGACGCCCTCGTTCTCAGTCACCCTGCAAGAACAAAGCAGAACATTGTCAATGAGTCAACAGACAGCTTGAGAGTTGAGTTTCTATCCAATCATACAAAAACTTTTATATTGGGTTTGCCATCATTTTTACATCCATAAAAGTGATATAGAATATTACTTTAGCACTTTCAGGACAAGTATTGCTACAAATATGAACTTTAACAACTAATAGCGTCATATTTATGTTGCATTCTAAATATGTAAAGACCATAAGTCATAATTTTAGCTGTCAATTAATGATGCTTTTAATTTTCCTTGGATCGCTAGGCTAGCATGTGACAATGACCCTGAAAATAGCCATTACCGATTTACATGTACCAATTACTGAAAAATGGGTAACATGTTTACCAAAAAACTAAACAAAATCAGACAAATACAAGACAGAGGTGTATTACAGTAAAAACAGTTAATTTGTGGAATAGTTTTGAAAAGGAAATTAATGTGCAATATGTTTAACAGATAAACAAAAATATTTAAAATATTTAAAATATATGAGAAATATAACCATATATTACCGCTTGAGGTGTTCGAGCAGGAAGAAGAAGGTCACCAGGTTGGCCTCCGGTAGAGACAGCAGCAGGTTCAGCATGCAGCTCTCTTTCGCCTCCCTGTCAGACAGCGCTGAGGGACAAAAACACACGAGTCAGGTCCAGAGTCATGTCTGACAAGTTCTGACAAGTCAAATTTGAAAGTCTGGATTCAACAAGTCCCAAGTCAAGTCCCAAGTCAAGTCCCAATTAAAGACAGGCAAGTCCGACAACCAAAAGTCTAAGCAGTCAAGTGTCAAGTCAAGCCTGACAAGCCAAAACCAACCAATCTCAAGTCAAGTTCCAAGTCAAGACAGGGAAGTCCCGAAACCAAATGCCAATTCAAGTCTTCACCAGTCGAGACTAACAAACCCAACAAACCCAGAGTCAAAAGTGACAAATAACTATTCAAGTCAAATTTCAAGTCAAGAATGACTCGTGCTAAGTCTAAACTAACAAATCTCCAGTGAAGTTCCAAGTCAAGACCCAAATTGAAATGAATACGTTTAAAGTCAAATCCCAAGTCAAGGCAGCAAAGTCCTGGAACCAAAGGCCAAGTCCAGTCGTTACAAATCAAAAAACTGACTAATTCCCAAGTCAAGTCCCAAGTCAAATACGTACAAGTTTAAAGCCAAGTTCCCGGTCAAAACTGATGAGTCACACTTTCGTTACAAATTTAAAAAGAAAACACTAATCCTCAAATCAAGTCCCAAGTCGAAACGTACAGGTTTAAAGTCAAGTCCCCGGTCAAGACTGATGAGTTACATTTCCTGTCCAAAGTATTGTCGAGTCCCAAGTCAAAACGTACAAGTCCGAGTCAAGTTCCAAGTCATGTCAACTGGATGATAATGAAGTGTTGACTGACCGATGCCTCCAGCGAAGTTTGGGTACATTTCGTCCGTGAACAGCGGCTCCGGCAGCTCTCTGAAATACAGCTTCAGAGTTCCAGCGATGGCGTTCACGTCCATCTCCCTCATCATGAGAGACACGTCTCTGTTGTCTGCGGGGAAGATGAGACAACAGTTACTAAACGAAAGGCCAGAACAAAAATCTCTCAAAACTCACTTATTCACTCTAGCTTTCAAACTCTTTCTCACACTTGGATTAGGAGTATGCTGTTTACTGTATGTTTTTAGTTTTCTTTGTATTGTTTCTGTTCCTGATTTTATTTAAAGCGTATTTGAGCACCAGGAAAAGCGCTATAAAAATCCAACGTATTATTATTATTATAATAAACACCACATTTGTCTACAAGTATATCTCTTTTTCATTAGTATAAGTTATCAGCAGAGGTGGGAAGAAGTGGAGTACAAGTACTTCGTTACTGCACTTAAGTACATTGTTCTGGTATCAGTACTTTACTCCACTACTTATTTTTCTGAAGACTTTTTACTTTGACTTCTTACATGTTGAACACAAATACCTGTACTTTCTACTTCTTACATGTTGAACACAAATACCTGTACTTTCTACTTCTTACATGTTGAACTCAAATACCTGTACTTTCTACTTCTTACATGTTGAACTCATATAGCCCAG
>NW_011348409.1:2500-4733 GCF_000735185.1 Notothenia coriiceps
AGACGTTATAATAACTGCTTCTTATTTTAAATGACATGCACTGCAGCTGTAATACTCTAATTATAGTTTGACCAAGTGGCAGACATTGTGATATTAAGGCTTGGAGCCAGACTCCCACTTAGCAGACAGCTTCACATTGATCTGCACCCTCCATTTGTATAACTCTACACAGATAGCAGAGTGCATATAGTTCACTGTCTGCTGCTTACCTGGATCGATGCAATTACATTAAAAGAAAAACAAGTGAATATAAGCTTTGTAGTGGTTTTTTATCTGTTTTGCGCATCAGGTATCAGAAAAAGATCTTGCTTTTGAAGGAATAGTTCAACACTTCAGTCTTAAAATGTCAAAAATGTCCAATTATTGTGATCAAAAACGACGGAAAACTAAATAAAATACATATTTGAGAGGCTGAAAACATCATTCTGAAAGATTATTTATTATCTGTCTGTCGATCAACTTGTCTACAATACTTTGCAGCTCTTATCTTTAGGAAAATACATTTCAATTGCTTTTTTAAGTTGGATGAGAAGATTCTTGATTAGCCTAGCTTAGCATAAAGACTGGAAGCGGATGGAAACTGTTAGCCTGATCTGTTCACGCACAAACACACCCATCTTTCTTCAGAAAATGCAAAAATGTGTGTTTACTGTGGATCATACTGTGATAGATAATTCATATAATTGTAAGTTGGGGATGTTTTGTAAATATATCTCGTGTTGAGGAGCGTTTAAGAGGGAAAAACATACAATTATAAGCTTAGAGTCGCTACACAGTGTTAATTAAAGCTGGGGTATATCGGCAACTTTGGAGAAACCAGTAAGAGAGAGCGAGATGTCTCCCTTCAGGCAGATAATTATCACCGCAGAAAATAAGCAAAATGTAGATTTATAAGTGGTAAATCAAACAAGATGCACATACCAACAACTAAAAGCCAATGTTAGTGTTTTTTTAGTGTGTTTTTTTTACATTTTAAGAGGCAAAAACACTCTGGTTTACTGGGAATTGAAGCTCCAAAAAGAGACGGAAATAAAGATACAAGACATATCCATTTTAGTGTGGACGTGAGCTCCTCAGCGGGGGTGAAACACACACACACACACACACACACACACACACACACACACACACACACACACACACACACACACACACACACACACACACACCTCCATGTTTTGTTTCTGCACTGTTTGTTCAAGGCTACTCACTCAGGCAACAATGTCAATCTAATTACATCTAAAACTTCAGTTTCTTCATGTCATGTCAAGTCCAATCACAATCTGTCACATGATGAAGTGACTTTATCCAGCTCTCTTTGCATGCAAATATTGAGGAAGTACATATTTTTTGCAGAGAGATGCAGCCTTTCTTTTTCTGTTAACATGTTTCCGAGTCAGGCCTGGAAGTTGTTACAGCATCAGGAAGTATTCATGGTTTCCCAAGCTTGCATATGCTGTTTCTAAAACATCCTTTAAATGTAAAATGATGTGGATGATGCTGAGAAAGATGTTGTGAAATGTTGCAATTGGCATTAACTTTGCACCTCTTGCTGTTCTTGTGAAACAACGAAAATATGTCTCTTTCTTGCAGGGAAGCAGCCAGTTTTACGCCACATTGAAATAGTTTGAGTTTACAGCTCAAATTTGTTTTAAATATACGCACTGAATGTCTGGTGTGGTATAAGCAGAGGTGGGAAGTAGTGGAGTACAAATACTTTGTTACTGCACTCAAGTACATGTTTCTGGTATCAGTTCTTTACTCCACTACTTATTTTTCTTACAACTTTTTACTTTGACTTCTTACATTTTGAACACAAATACCTGTACTTTCTACTTCTTACATGTTGAACTCAAATACCTGTACTCTCTACTTCTTACATGTAGAACACAAATACCTGTACTTTCTACTTCTTACATGTTGAACACAAATACCTGTACTTTCTACTTCTTACATGTTGAACACAAATACCTGTACTTTCTACTTCTTACATTTTGAACTCAAATACCTGTACTTTCTACTTCTCACATTTTCCAAACAGGCTGGTTCCTTTAGTCTGAATGTGTGTTTGGTGGCGTGATCATTATTCTTTAGAGTCATTGCGTGCCTATTGATTTGAACACGATCCGTGTATCCATCATTTCCTGGTCTTCTCTAAAGAAGAGGGACCAATGAAAACGTTGTCATGTTGCCGTTGTTCAGCATGGAAACATTCATTAGCTATATCCATCTA
>NW_011348410.1:0-3307 GCF_000735185.1 Notothenia coriiceps
TACCTGACAAATCACTTTTATTTTCTATTTTTACAAATGACCTACCATTAGTGTTAGAAAAAGCAAAAATTGTAATGTATGCAGATGACTCAACAATATATTATGCAGCATCAACTACAAGAGAGTTGACAAATGTTATGAATAAAGATCTACTACTGATATCAGAGTGGGTCATAAATAATAAGTTGGTACTTAATGCGGGAAAAACAAAATCGTTATTAATAGGATCAAATCATCAGTTAAAAGGTGAACCAAAATTGCAACTACATTTGAACCATATTGAAATTGAAAAGGTCAAGGAGACAAAATTGCTAGGTATAACCCTGGATCATAAATTATCTTGGTCTAAACAAATTGATAATGTTGTATGTAAAATGGGAAGGAGTGTGTCAGTTGTAAAAATAATTGTAAAATATTTGCCTATGGATGTCAGTAGACAAGTTTTGGATGCTTTGGTTCTGTCGCAGCTTGATTATTGTTTGGTTATATGATCTAGTGCTGCTGAAAAAGATTTAAACAAACTACAAGTAGCACAAAATAAGGCAGCACGATGTGCACTGCAGTGCTCCTACAGAACCAGAGTCACTCAAATGCTGGAGACATTGAAATGGTTAACTGTCAGACAGAGGTCAACTTAGATTTTATAACATTTTGTCAGAAATATTACAGTGACTCACTCACCAGATATATAATCACAAAGGTTTATAGCGCAATATGCACAACATAACTATCAAACACGACATACAATAGAAGGAAGGTTTGTATTACCCAAATCTAAATCAAATATGGGACAGAAAACAGTCATGTACAGAGCCATGATCAGCTGGAACTCTTTACCGGTTCACATCATGCAGGAACATTCTCAAGTACATTTCAAAAGGTTGCTAAAAAATTATTTAAGTATTATAAAGTACATTTGAACTGTGCCTGTGGCTATGTATGCATATATTATGATGTAAACTTATTGGTATTTACTTTTGTTTGGCCTTAGGATGGCGATAATTGGATGACCATTTTAGTTTTCACTTCATTTCACTGTAAATTGCATGTAATGATGAGTTGTTTTGTTTTGTTTTAATTTTGTTTTGTTTTAATTTTATTGTATGTATGTTTATGTATCTTTTGAGTGTGTGAGGACCCCAGGAAGAATAGCCAATGCTCATGCTAGTGCTAATGGGGATCCTAATAAAGACAAAGACAAAGACAAAGCTGGACTTGGCTGCTGGGCTCACAATCAATGGCTGTGACCGTGTGACTTCTGTCAACACTATAGGTCAACACGTTTTCATATGAGAAAAGCCTTTTACAAAAAGCTCTGTATACATAAAAAAGAGAAACAGGGCAATTCATATTTGAAAATGTAACTGCATATTGTGAAGACATCTTCTCACATCTTCTAATCAGTGTGTGATGAAGCTAGTTGTGGGTTGGATCCTACAGATAACATGTCACACCAATTGTGTGTCGTAGGTGGCCCCTCATGGTAGCACCTGCCCCTTTATGATGAGTGTGAATGACTTGTTTAAGAACTCTGAAGAGTCGTAAATAATGGATAAAGCTCTAGTCAGTTTTACAAATTTTTTTTACCATTACAGTAACAATTTAACTTCTTGATAATCTGATTAATTATTCAATCTGTCATTAATGAATGTATCTTTTTATAACTTTCTATAAATTAGTCTTATGTAAGATCAGGGGTATTTATATGTGTGTGTATATGAAGCACCACTTTTCTCCAACCCGGTATCACGGCAAGACGTGAACATGTGACGATTTACCATGCTGGGAGACGTGAAGATGTCACGATTTCGTCCCTTCAAACGTGACAGTTACACGGTACTGTTAACATGGCCCAACCAGTGGAGAAATACCCGGAAATGCCAAGCAAATGCTGCCCCGACGGTCGGTTTTTATTGTCAATATTAATATAATAATGATTTATTTTGTAATAGTCAAACTCGATTACTCCGATTTTCTTGTTGCCCCAGCTGGTCGACACCTCTTTTAGTAGAAACAAAGGCTACATTAATGTATTAAATCGATGTTAATCCATGTGTATGTTTGTGGATTAACGGACGTGACGTTGTGCGATTGCGTTGCCAGGTAACAGCTTCGGTTCATGTTAATTTACAAACTCTTCAACTAGAACCGTATTTATATTTAAAAACAATTTAGAAGGCCCCACAAAATACTTTAATGTAAATTCAAATGTACACGCAGTTTGCCCAAAACCGGAAGCTGGGTTGTAGCTCTCACACACAGGGACATGAAATCTCAGTTTTTGACAAATATTGAATGATGGATTATCAGTAATGATTTAAAAGTGACACAGATACATTGGATTAACCTTCAGCAGCATTTTTATCATTTTAATGCCATTGAACACAACTTTTGATCAGAAAAACAGCAAAGGTAAGACATTAATTGCCGTTTTGGCTCAGTAAAGCTACGTTGTGCGTTGTCTGGGTTTGCCTTCGGTGCCCTTAATCTGATATCTTGTTTGTGCAGATCCGATAAATAAAGTATTTCTGCAAGTTCTGTGCTAACTACGTTACCATTTTTTCGCTCAGGGCTAATACAGAGTCATGGTTGTTTCGTTTAGCTAAAAATGGTTAATACCGTCAGTTAGCTTAGTTTCTTCCCGTTAAGTGGGTATGACACATTTTTTCATTTAATCGTTTATTTGAAGAGGGACAATATATTGATGAACATTTAAAACAAATAATGCTTTAAAACGTAAACATGCGGGATTTGAGCTTTGAGCTAATTTCCATCTGTAGTCCCTCACATACAACATTTAAGAAATAATTTAAGCAAAAATAAATACATGATATGCAGAAAGAGCATGAGCAGCATATACAAGCATTAACCACATGGCAGTACAATGTAGCAGCTATGACATACCAGAGTTACATCAAGTGCAAGAGAATATAAAAGAGCTATATAAAGTGCAAGAGGAGATACCCCTGTGTTAAAGTGGATCACCGGAGCTGTAGATTAACATTAACATGCTTATTGTAGTTGTAAGCGCAATGCCTTGCAGCCTGTAGCACCATCCTTGATGGAGCATATGTGTGGGCTGGACCTGTATTTTACAGGAAAGGAGTGAGCAGAGGGTAGAGTTGTCGATTTTTGTTCTGTTTTCTGTGACTATCTGCCTCACCCTCTCAGACTTTCTGTTGCACGCTACTAAAGAGACGTGCTACCATGGAAACCAAACAATGGTGTAGCTGTATTAAAGTCCGAGTGGAAACAGTCCTGAGTAAATCTGATTTTGTCAGAAATCGGGAGAAATGCGGGAGAAATA
>NW_011348411.1:0-3239 GCF_000735185.1 Notothenia coriiceps
AGGAGCTGACCGGTCTGATGGAGCAGTTTGTGGATCTGGCCAAAAAGGGCGAGCACGAGAAGGGAGGCTGGGCCAACACGGCGTACGGGACGTCCAAAACAGGACTCACGGTACGACCAATCATCAGTCTACCTATCTATAAGCAATCCTTTATAATATAAGATACACCCTCTGTTAATACATGCAGAGTTAACATGACTAAACACAAGTTAATTATTTACACTGTTCCATTTATTTAGCATTGTTTACGCACTCATTGACTGCGTCTCTCTGTTGCCACCTATACTAGTCATGTTTAAACAATTTGAGAAACACTTTTATTTATCATTTATTTATTTCAAATCTGAATATTTACCAGTATACTCAAGGACCACACTTTGAGAACCACTGCTGTAGAGTATCAGATGACAGGACAGGACAGGTAGGAGTTCACACAAAAAAACATATTGTATTTAATATTACTCTTATCGGCCAAACTCAGGGATCAGATTTTTGAGGAATGCTTCTCCAATGCTATATTTAAGCAATAGCTCACGACAGGCCGTGGTATATGGTCATTATATCACAGCTAAGGGGCGTGGCTCGGCCCGACGCAAAGCAAATTATTTCCGTTACATTAATGTGTATGTTGCTGTTTATTGTGCACCCACTGAAAAACTGTCCAGCATCAGTAGCATGGCTTACGTGGTCACTTGTATAGGTTGAGGTTGTTCTAGGCTGTTGCTTGGCGTGGCGAGAATATTGCTCCACTTTCTCCGGTCCCCGAGATTGGGCTTCCAGTAGCTCTGGAGAGAGCTTTCGCACCTGTGGCCACTAACGGTCATAATTTCTCTGCTTTGTTTCAAGACCCGCATCAGAAAGCTTTTGAATGGTGGTACTTTTCCAGTTGGTCTACCTGCTCTTCACGTAGCTCTGCATGTCATCGTTTAGGTGCTTTCTGGAGATAGGCACTGCTCAATCCACTCCTCCATAGTAAGGCCACCCCGGAGGTCGAAGTTAACCTTAAATGTTTCCATCCCATCCCAGCAGCTGATCTCAAAGCACGCTCCCCTCTCCTGCAGGGGGGCGTGGTCAGCTGCAGCTCACAGAATCAACCAAACAGGGCTGGAAAGAGCAAATGGAGTGAAATGAGGCATGGCTAAAATGCAGGATCTGTTTGGTATTTTGAAAAAAAAACTATATTTGTATACTTTATATAGGTATGGCCCTACAATATATTGTTCAAATATAGCATGATATGTCCCCTTTAAGCTTTGTTAGTTTGTTTCGTAACGGACGTAATATAACGGTTGTAGCGGTTGTAGCTTTTTTCAGACGCTGAGGGATACTGACTTGTTGTGAAAAGTAACTACAATTTTAGCTGTGATATACGCTCATTATATCACGGCTAAGAACCAATCAGATTGCTTGATTTGACTTGTCCATTTTATCATTTCTGTTATAGAGACATTCAGGATTTAAGAATATGTTGTCATTTTGTAACACGGGGTTGCACAAGTAGTAGTCATTAAAACTATACATGGAGAATTTGACAAGACAGAGCAGTAGCAGGTCAGTAGTGCATTCCTGAAGTGAAGTTTGGTAATTTCAGCAGGAGATATACAGACAAACAAAATCAATGTGGCTATCTTTAAGAATACAAAAAATATCTGTGTGTGTTTTCAGGTCCTGACCATGATCCACGCTCGTCGCCTGACGAAGGAGAGACCTCATGACGGGGTAATCTCAGAAATACAACTTGTATATCTTTTAATCAAACAACAATAAGAGTGTCTTTGCATCTTTTTCATCACAATCAAAAACTTTGATTTGTTACCGGTGACTGCCTCAGATCTAATCTTTGTTGCTATGATTATAATTTTTCCTTCTATCTTGGTGAACGCTTAGGACTTTTCTGTTTTTGGTTTAATTTGAGGAAAGTTAATTTGCTATGGCTGCACTGCAACGTCAGTTTACTCTTATTAAACCTCTTTAATAATACAATTAAGAACACATTTTAATTATAGAGCAATATTTGTTTTTAATCCATTCTGTGTCTTTTCTTAAGTGTATTTTTTTATATTTCCTTGTGTCAATGCCTCCTTTAAAGCCTTTTGAATTTGAATTATTTAGTTGATATTTATTGATGTCTCCTTTCTCCTCAGATCCTGGTGAACGCCTGCTGCCCCGGCTGGGTCCGCACCGACATGGCGGGCCCCAAAGCCCCCAAATCCCCTGAGGAGGGGGCCGTGACCCCGGTGTTCCTCGCCCTGCTGCCGGCCGGGGCCACGGACCCCCACGGGAGGTTCGTCTCCGATAAGGAGGTCCAGCCGTGGTGAAGTGTGTGTGTGTGTGTGTGTGTGTGTGTGTGTGAGAGAGAGAGAGAGAGAGTTTGGCTTACACAACAATAATAAGGCCTCTATCTGCAAGTGCTGCTGTAATCACTTTGCCTTCAGTACTTCAACATTTATATACTTTTTACATGGAAAGAGGAACACTTGCCTTAACTGGATAAAGCTTAAATGTTGTGTAACAAATAAAAAGCTTTTCTGACATGCTTGTTTTATGTTTTTATTATTTTATTAGAATAATGCTGAGAAAACCCCCCATAAAGTCAGAATTTGGGGAATTTAGTGACATCTGGTGGTCAATAGGGATATTGTAATTTCGGAACTATATCGGAACTAAAGTGGGAAAAGTACTCCGGTGTGAACGCGGCTATATACTCTATTCGACTCATTTGATGTTAATATATACAGACAATGGACAAGAAAACCAAGTTAGTTAAAGCAGGAGGGCAGAAAGCACTTATATACAAAAAAACCTTCTGTACTTAAGGGTACTTAATTATAGCGTTTCGGTCTAAGACCCCAAATAATTTGGCAAAAAAACTCAAAACGTTATAAATTGTTTTAAAGAAATTAAAGGCTAAAAGTAAGAATTCAATGAAGTCATTTACAGGACTAAAATAACACATTTCTGGCACTCTTTGTATTATTTAAATATGAATAATGCTGAAAAAACCCATTATGATACATATTTGGATATTTAGCGACATCTGGTGCTCAAAGGTGGTAATGTTATATGAAAGATAAATGATAATAAAATAAGGTATCCTTTTATTGACTCACAATTTGGCAAATGTTTTAGTCCCAGCTCATGTACATGTAAACAGTGAAGGATATATATCTAATTGAGTATCTTTAGTGAATATACAATATAAATATACAGAATAGAAGTCAGTGTACTTTATGACAGCC
>NW_011348412.1:0-9117 GCF_000735185.1 Notothenia coriiceps
TCTCCTGCTGATGTTCAGGTGTATATCATTATGTAGTGTCTCTACTTTAAAGAGTCCTCTCCTGCTGATGTTCAGGTGTATATCAGTATGTAGTGTCTCTACTTTAAAGAGTCCTCTCCTGCTGATGTTCAGGTGTATATCAGTATGTAGTGTCTCTACTTTAAAGAGTCCTCTCCTGCTGATGTTCAGGTGTATATCAGTATGTAGTGTCTCTACTTTAAAGAGTCCTCTCCTGCTGATGTTCAGGTGTATATCAGTATGTAGTGTCTCTACTTTAAAGAGTCCTCTCCTGCTGATGTTCAGGTGTATATCAGTATGTAGTGTCTCTACTTTAAAGAGTCCTCTCCTGCTGATGTTCAGGTGTATATCAGTATGTAGTGTCTCTACTTTAAAGAGTCCTCTCCTGCTGATGTTCAGGTGTATATCAGTATGTAGTGTCTCTACTTTAAAGAGTCCTCTCCTGCTGATGTTCAGGTGTATATCAGTATGTAGTGTCTCTACTTTAAAGAGTCCTCTCCTGCTGATGTTCAGGTGTATATCAGTATGTAGTGTCTCTACTTTAAAGAGTCCTTAATAATAATTAATCATCAGTAGTGTGGACATAATGACTCAGCAGTTAAAAGATAACAATATAATAGCTAAAACAGTCTCAGTAAATTCTGGAAATGTTGTGACAAAACCAGGAAAAGACCCTCATCTGATATTACAACATCAGAAATAACACAAAATCTATTCTCATATCATAATTTCTCTATAATACGTATATATTGCAGAGCTTTAGTTCCTGCCTCAATGCAATATTTATTTTTACAAAAGCAGCTTCGGCACACACATCTTAAATCAAATTGCTTCATACTTTAATTCATTTTGTCACACAGTCTGGAACGATTCATTCCAAAACCACATTGCCCAAATCAATCCAATTTCAGGGAGACACAATTGTTGCTAGATATTCTTTAACATCTCAAAATTACAGTGTGTGTGTCCCATCAGTGAAATACAAGATTTCATATGCAAAGGTTTTGTGTTATTTTGCTGAATTGACGGAGAACGCTCTGCTTTCCCCCGAGATTACTACCCATGATAATTCATTTGATCAAACGCCCAACCTTTATTTGCCCTTTGTGTCTGGGGACTGATAAAGACACGGGGACGGTGTGCTGTGATAAACTTTAGCACCGGGCCGACCAGAGCAAGACAAAATGCCACCGTGCACGATGGTGGTTGCATCACATTAGTTTACAGCAGAACTCGTAATGTCAAACAAAGATAGAAATGTAATTATTTCCACAATAACACACTGATATTTACTTTATCAGCGAGCTGTTATCCTGTGTTTCACCCACGCTTAAGTTGCTTCTCTTTGGGCAATTTGTCTATTGGTCGGTTAATTATGTCGATATCTTCATTTCAGACAACATACCTACATAACTACATTTCCCATCAGGCTTAGCTTTATAAGTGGCTATGTGGATCTAGATGTAGTTGTAAGCATAGTTCAGGTTGGCAAAAGTAGCTTTTTCTATGTGTTTTGGCCTTTCATCCACACCCTAATTAGGGCTGCACGATTTTGGGAAAAAATCTAATTGCGATTTTTCTGACAAATATTGCGATTGCGATTCGAATTGCGATATTTGTTTTTAAGCGACCCAACGGAAATTTATTGTAAAATGCGGACATAACTCCAGCTAGGAAGGTCGTATCAACGTACTCCTGTCTCTAGCACCCCCGCACCCCGAGTGAAAGAACTAAACTTACATGAAACTTCCGTTGGGTTGCTTTAAAGTCAAGCTTCAGTTTAAGATTCACCCTGTAATAGAAACATGTGATGGAGCATTACTAACCTGACTCAGATGGTTTGATTCACCATCTAGGAAAGCTCCATTGGAAGCCATTTGGAAAGGGCAGGCACTTTCAAAAATACTTGGCAGGTGATTGGATCAATCTGTCTATCACCTTCTATCATGGGCCACTTCTGATTGGTTAACAATGGCTGGTACATGTGGAGCACAGCACTTCTGATTGGTGTGGATGACTGACACACAAGAAGTTAAAAAAAAAAAAATTGTAAAAAAAAAAATGTTAAAGAAAAGTGTCAGTCATCCACACCAATCAGAAGTGCTGTGCTCCACATGTACCAGCNTGACTGACTGACTGACAGATAGATAGATAGATAGACGGATGGATAGATAGATGGATAGATAGATAGATGGATAAATAGATAGATAGATAGATAGATAGATAGATAGGGACATATTTTTGTTACAGGACCAGTGAGCTCAACATTAAAATAAAAATACTTAAAATGTAGAATAGACTTCCTCCTCCTTCTTCTTCCCTGCAGAAACCACTCGTCTTGAATCGACTTCATCAGCAGACTGCCTTTTCTGTTCAGTTATTTATTTGATTGTCCATTTCTAAATATCTTTTGAGGCACCCACGGTCATCCCTTATGTTTCCCCTGACAGCATGTGGGAGATTTTCCAGCAGCATGAATAGGAAACCTTGGTGAGGAGGAATGAGGGCTTTTTTCAGAGCCAGCGTCCTCCAACATGTGAGCTCCAGTCTGCAGGTTCATTATCTGCAGAGGCCTTGAAGACACAAAGCAGAGAAACAGGCTGTGGAATATTCAACTTTAAATCCTGATTACAAGCAGAGCAAAACGTGGCGATGGTGTGATAGTATTTCAATGGAATTTAAGTTGTACATACATACTCAATACTGTGGGCAATCCCCACAGGAGCAATTTGTGGTGAAGTGTCTCAGGGACACAACGACATGCTGACTGCAGTGGGGTTTGAACCTTGATCCGAACACCAACGCTCTATCCACTGCGCCACACGCCTATAATATTGTATCTGAATCAGTATCAGAAATACTTTGAAAGTCCCAGGGGGAAAAAGTTTTGTGGGACAGTTGACCCATTTAATAATGAATAAAATTGAATAAAGGAAAATAAGAAAAAACTATACAATTAAAATTAAACAATAAACTAGTATGTGAACATATATTCATTTCACATCAAATTAATACTCATCTTAATTGCAAAACTGTTTTCTCACAGCTGAAGACAGTACAGAGGTTTTACACAAGTTAAAATAAATAATCAAATTATTTATCTACAGGAGGTGAAAGAGCACATCGGCAGCGTGCATCTTGCCTCGTTAAATTAATGAAGATGCAGCAGGACGTAATGCAAGGATTAAAGGATCAATCAAAAGTTTTTACGAGAGTTCGAAGACTTTTATTTCGACACGTTCTGTAAAGCATACACTTCCTGCTGTTTTACAGTAACGTAAAAATGTTCTTGTTTTATGGATACAACCATTTTTTTTTTACTGTTATTGTAATAGGATTATACTGCCATGTGAAGAATGAGCAAAACAACTTGAAAAAGTCATTTCATGGTGACTTTAAGGGCAACTGAAGGATCACATAAGCCTCTATGGAGGTCGCTCCTAAAGCCCTTATTTGAATAAAGCAATAAATACATATAGCGGTCAAACTGTACACAAGGCTGTAACATGACACACAAACAGCACATCCTCAACTGTGTAATGCAGGAATAATGTTCGAAACACACTTTAATACGAGGGGGAATGAGTTACTCTACGCGTTGTCAGGGATGTGAGTTACTTGGTGTTGATGTGCTCCTTCCTCCGGGTAATCCTCAGGTCTGTACTGTCCAGACGCTGCTTCATCCAGGCTTAAGTTATCCATCAGTGTCAGATGGAAAACAAAACCCTGGCTTCTCACTTCTGTCTCTCACAGCTCTGTTATCCAGCGCTGGCAGCACATTCACCTGTTATGGATGTCTGGGTTTAAGGCATGGAGTTCTGTCCAATATGATACTCGATGATATACTCACCTGCAGCTGGACAGTGCCTTGCAAGTGAGTTAAGTCTATTTTTAGGGGAACTGTAATCGTCTAAAAGCTGAATCTGCGTCGTTGCATCTCTTAGATTACATGCATGTGTATGTATTTGGTCACGTCTGCTACTCATGGATGTTTATATGCAGAATTTTGCACTAGATGTCACCTGATTTTTCACAAAGGAGAAAACAGCGCACACTCAGGGCTACCTTTCTTCAACTTTTTTTTCACCCCTGGACAAATTTATACCAAATCTCAGTTCCAGTGACTTTAATTAACCCTTAAATTATTTCTGTATCCAGTCATTTGGCAGGCGTGGGTAGTGTTATACAGGTCTTATAATGCTAGAACATGGGTGTAATGGGGGTGTATGTATGAAGTGGGTGTGTTCGGGTGTATTAACAGTGTAATACAGGTGTAAAATGTGTGTAATGGGGCGTATAAATGTGTAATTTGGGTGTTATGTGTAGATAATAGCATTACATTAGGTTTCCGAAATATGTATATGTGATTACCAGTTTAAGTTAAATGCCATTAGGGTTAGGGCTGAACGATTAATCGATTTTAAATCAAAATCGCGATTTTAAATGATGCGATTATCAAACCACAAAGCCTGCGATGTTTTTAAACTTTTTTTTTTTTTTACACATTTTTTTTTTTTTCTTCTTGTGTGTCAGTCATCCACNAAATAAATAACCGAACAGAAAAGGCAGTCTGCTGATGAAGTCGATTCAAGACGAGTGGTTTCTGCAGGGAATAAGGAGGAGGAGGAAGTCTATTCTACATTTTAAGTATTTTTATTTTAATGTTGAGCTCACTGGTCCTGTAACAAAAATATGTCCCTATCTATCTATCTATCCATCTATCTATCCATCCGTCTATCTATCTATCTATCTGTCAGTCAGTCAGTCTGTCTGTCTGTCTGTCTGTCTGTCTGTTCAAGGTTCTTTATTGTCAAACTAACATAGCTACAGAGTAATTATGTCGTGGAATAGTGTCTGTCTGTCTGTCTATCTATCTATCTATATATCTCTCTATCTATATATCCATCCATCCATCTATCTAACTCATCGGTGCAAATCTCTATAGCAGAGATTCCATCATACATTAGATTTAGATTATATCAGATTATTTTCACCTTTATGCAGTATACTGGGAGAGTTACGTGCATTTAGCATTCAACCAGAAGTGCAAGAAAAGTGTTTCAGTGCAGTGCATAGATAGTGGAAATATGCACAGCATATTAAATACACTGTAGACACTTTAATAATAAAACAATACAATTACAATAAACAAACGTAGAGTACGAATCAATATGAGTACACCGTAGAAGATACAACTAGTATGGACGGTTGTATGAATAAATACGCATAACCTTTTAAACATATTTTATTGTTGTTGTGGATTTATTGAGTGATATGCTTGCTGTAGTAACTCAAACTGGAAGAATGAAAGGCTGACACATTGTGCATCTCTTCTTCAGCAGAGGGTTCACCTCCCACCTGCTCCCTGCTTCAAAGAAACCAGACTGATGCTGGGATATGATGGAGAAGACTCACTCTCACATGACATTACTGGTCTGGAAATGCAGAATGCAAAAGAAGAGCCACCTTACAAAAGGATAACGTTTATACACAGAAAACAAGCACCTAATTGAATTGATGTTACATATGTCACAAAGATGATACCAGCTAAAGAAAGAAGCCTAAGCGAACAGACAGCACATACTTTGTTCATAATAAAGAGCCAAAACTCTTAGTATATCAAACCAATCATAATAACTATGAAATGCACCAACAAATGATGCTAATAGAGAAAAACGTACTTTGAAAAAGAGATTCTTTATTCAGTTTTCAAGTTCTACCCTTCAGAAGATGCAATGTAGTGGCAAATATAAAAGTTGCTTAGCAACACTGAACAATCTTCGTAATAATTATGTATTTGAATGTCGTGGAAAATACTAGTTGGAAATAAATGTGGGGGGCCAATGCACAGTGAAGATGATTCAGTTGCACTTTCGCATGTGTATTTCACACTTTTCTCGTATTTTGGGATCTGAGTGTGGAATAAATAGGAAAAAGCATCCCCAACAAAGTTACTCACCAACATACTGATGTGATTTATTGACCAAATATGATATTTTAGCGCTATCTGCTGGATAAGAAACATAATTACAATTTAGGAAAAATAACGGAAGATCAAATCCTTGGATCCTTTTTAAATTAATAACGTTACGTTTGAATTTGGACGAAGTTAAAGTTTTATACTGGTGTTTAATACGTAAACAAATATTGCTGCCCTTCAAAAACTCCACACACCGGTCAAGGTTTGGTGATATTTCGCTGAGCCAATCAAATCTGCTTTTCATTCGTCTCGACCAATCAGAAACAAGCATGTTTGTAGGGGGAATGATCCACGTATGGTTGTCGAAAAATGCTCAGAGTTACATTACATACGGATGGGTGTAACTGCCATGGTAACTGCGCATACATAAGCTGTTAGATCTACGATCTGCGCGGCTGTGGCGTCCATGTTTTACGTGTGCAACTAACCAATGTGTTAACTGTCCAGCACACAGCATGACCTGAGATGCGAAACGAAAGAATGTGGAATTATTGACAATATTTAATTACAAAAGTGTTATTTTAATAGCCGAATACACTTGGAGACAAATAATTTCGCCACTGACAAAACCATGTTTCGGCAAACGAAAGGAGTGCTCCAGAAACTTAGATATCTGAGGTAAGTTAGCAAGTTAGCTTACACACACATGGGTTATTTTTAATAAATGAAATGCTCATTGTGTATGTTGTTGACTTGGTAGTGTCAAGCCAACATTAACTGACTGTTTGTGACAACGTGACTGGATATTGTGTGATATTTAAGATAAAAAGGGGCTCTGACTTTGTAGAAATGGGACATGGGTTAGCATTTAAACTGATGAAACAGATGATGCAACCAAACGCATCACTTTGGGGTTATCTAACTAACCTTACTGTTTACAAATATGTTTTAAACATTCAGAAGCAACGTTTTTAGTTACTGTAGTTTGAAATAAATATTGCTAACAGTTTCACCCGAGCCTTTATTGGTGTTGTACGCCTGTTTGTTTATATGACCTTCCTTTTTTATCACATGTAGACATACTGTTTAATAATGAATTATATATTAGCATATGGTTTGAAATGGACACTGTGAATGCACTTAGAGATGAAATAATGATCCACACAGTTCTTGTTCATTCCCCATTTATTTATCTCTTATCTTTAAGGCTTTAAACCTCAAGGTCCACATGGACGTTTGCAATATTTAGGAAACTCCCAATTAAACTTAACCATCATTATAAATTGTTCTCCTGCTGTGGGAATGTGTCACTTAATAATAAACCAGATATTCAACGAAGTAATGTCTTTTTGCATATGCTCTGAAATCAATGCACAATCTGGAAATGCAATGAAAGATGAAACATATCCACACAATGCTTATATGTTGTATCTAAAGCTTAAAACCACCTGTACCTTGTGTGGCTGCGCTACATTTTGCACACTTTTTGACGAGAAGAAAACTTCTAATTTAAGCGGCAGGATCATCATTAAGCTGCATCCTTCTGTGTAGAAATGTCATGCAATACACACAATATTCAATTCTATACAATATCGAGATATCTGCATAAGTTTGTACAAAGATTGGTGAATTATTCATTTGTACAATTACTCTTTTTTCTTTGCAGTTTCAATGGACAGCAGCACACATGGAGGCTGAAGAGCACCAAAGCACAAGAGAGGGCCTGCCAGTACCAAGCAGGACAGAAAATCCACGGCTTTACAGTCAGAGAAGTAAGCTTATTTCATTCATTTCTTATTTTAACAGTTACTTATATCATCTCATCTTATGCTTCACTAAAAGTTGTATAATTTAGGGGTTATAAAGTCAAGTTGTATGAACACACTGTGGATGGCTAAATGCATCTAAATGTTGGCCATGAGGGTTGTGCAATAGGTCTCCATTGTCAGTATGTGCGTCTGTGTATTGTGTTAGTTCAAACGGTGTATGAGTGATGATATGTGTATGTATTTGAATGTTTACTATGTTTGTACATGTATGCGGAACTGTCCAGAGCAAATGTCCTTACGGGGACAATAAAGTATATCGTATCGTATCTGGGGAATAATAAGTTAATCAGACACTTGGCCAGACACGAAGGATGTGCTGTGAATTTGTTTTGTGGTTGACTGTCTCATTATGATTTGATTGACCTTCTAGTAACACCACTTAGTAAAAAGCTTGATTCAGTGTCGGGGACGGGACCTTGAACCTTCGTAAAAGTGTCGTCTGCTTTAAAACAAAATGTCATTTCACTTTTTAATCCTGTTCTCCCAGGTTGTGGTGGTCCCGGACTTGTTTCTCACAGCAGTGAAGTTGACTCATGATAAAACTGGGGCTCAGTACCTGCATGCGGCTAGAGATGACGCCAATAACCTCTTCAGGTTTGTTTGAATGTGTTTCATCTGCTCCAAATACTAATACTTCTACATGACAACAGACCTTTAACATGGTCAAGTGTGAGAAATGTAACACTCCCTCTACAGTCACAGCATGACTTTGAAATAAGTGGTTGTGCTACAGCTGCATCTTAAACCGTGTACAACTTCAAACTTTATTTGTATAGCCCAATATCACAACACAGGTTTGTCTCAGTGGGCTTTGAATAACATTGTATATGATGGAGTTACGAACTAAGATTCGTAGAAACTGGCTAAAGATCATGTGACCCTCTGAAACCGTGATTTACCCGGCAACACTTCCAATGAGAAATACTGTAATGACGCACAGCCAAAAGAATGATTCTGAGGTCAGGGAGGATGAGCAGCACACCAGGTGCATCATGGGAAATGTAGTTTCTAGATTCAGGGTTGTTTAAATGTGTTCCAACAGCTCCAAATACTAATATTCATACATGACAACAGATCTTTAACATGGTCAAGTGTGAGAAATGTAACATTCCCACTAGAGTCACAGCATGACTTTGAAATACGTTATTATATTATAGCTGTGTCTTAAACCGTGTGCAAAGATATATATTTGACTTAAACCAATATATTCCTGCACTTTAACCTTATCTGCATATTGAAGTATGAATGCTTGTTGTTTGTATGTTGTCTTCTCCTAAGTGTTGTACGTCTCTTGTTTTTTTATATTTCAGTAGCTCTACTCATCTCATTGTACCTGTATAATGACAATTA
>NW_011348413.1:0-1722 GCF_000735185.1 Notothenia coriiceps
AGCACGTGATAAGAGAGGCCCTACGTAGCTGTGTGCGTAGATGTGGACGTAGCCGTGTACGTAGCTGTGTACGTAGGCCGTGTACGTAGGCCGTGTATGTAGCCGTGTACGTAGATGTGTACGTAGGCCGTGTACGTAGCCGTGTACGTAGGCCGTGTACGTAGCCGTGTACGTAGATGTGTACGTAGGCCGTGTACGTAGCTGTGTACGTAGCCGTGTACGTAGGCCGTGTACGTAGATGTGTACGTAGGCCGTGTACGTAGCCGTGTACGTAGGCCGTGTACGTAGCCGTGTACGTAGGCCGTGTACGTAGCCGTGTACGTAGGCCGTGTACGTAGCCGTGTACGTAGCCGTGTACGTAGCCGGATGTATGGATGGACTACATGGATGACGCTCATGAGACACTGTGTTGAAGTTATGATAGCTATGTTGGCCTGATGACACAGGCCCTCGAGAGATAGGCATATAACCGTCATGTGTATTGCTGACGCAGGTCTTAGCTAATCTGAACTAATGTCAGAATACTGCTTTGAACCGGTATTCCTCCATCTTGTTGACTGTAACTCCCTCTCTTGTATATCAGCATGGTAAGGACTCTGTTCTGGGAACTATGTCCCACGCAGCTCTGTGTGTGATGACTACTTCCATTCTTGCAAGGATAATAAATACATGTATCCTGATATTGAAGACCAAGCCGGAGACGAGTGATATTTTTCTAACAATTCACATTTGTTTTATTTAACCCCCCCTCCCCAATTAAGAGAAATTCTATTTATTTATGACTGGGAATTAAACATCTTTGAGTATTGGTCTGTAAATCTGACAAAATCATTAAAGGAGTAACTGTAGGCTCTGGCTTGTTTGGTGTAGAATTTGTAATATCTTCTGACATTTATTCAAACATCATTACACAACAACACATACACTGAGAAATGTATAGACTATAAAAATCTGTACATTTTACATAATGTTGTTATATCTATGTTTCCAGAAGGCACCAGCAGAGGGCAGCAGAGGGTTTCAAACAGGAAGTAGAGTGTGTGACAAACAGACAGGAACCATTACCTCTGATTCATGAGTCCTGAGTGCTGAGTCGCTAACCACCACAACCTCCAGTGAAGATTTCACTGCATTAAAGGTGGAGACATTCTTGACTTTCATCATAAGACCACACGAGCTCCAGCTGCTGTCATTACAATCTCCTTTAGTTCGCCCAATCCTGTAGCACCCATACTTTCCCCTCAAATGTGTTTTATATATAGAATGAAAAATACTACTTTAAAAGGAAACGTATAAGAAGGTTTGCGGCTAACAGCTTTACAAAAACTGGGAGCTTCATGGAGCTTCAAGGGAAATGCAACGACTGCTCCTTTTTGTATCTGTAAAGTGGATTTGTTTGGATAAACTTAGACATACCTCCCACCCGAATAGCAGAGGATACTATTTGTATTTGTTTTTATGCGCTGTTACTAAATATTGTTTATTTTTGCTTTTCAGGAGAGGGAAACAGAGAGGAGCGCTGGTAATTGGAATGCAACGCTCCGACTGAACAACTCTTTGAAGTTTCCACACTCTGGACGCGTTCCATTAGAAACAGGTGTCAGAGTGTGTGTGTGTGTGTGTGTGTGTGCGCGCGTGCGCGTGTGTGTGTGTGTGTGTGTGTGTATATGTGTGTGTGTGTGTGTGTGTGTGTGGTGTGTGTGTGTGTGTGTGTGTGTGTAT
>NW_011348414.1:0-2885 GCF_000735185.1 Notothenia coriiceps
GGTCTAAGGACAGAGGGTGTCGTATTGTCATACTGATATTCTGTACAAACTGTGAAGTCCACTGAGACAAATGTAACATTTGTGATATTGGGCTATATAAATAAACATTGATTGATTGATTGACAAGAAAATTGACGAAATCGAGTGTGACTATAAAAAAAAAAATCATTATTATATTAATATTGACAATAAAAACCGACCGTCGTGGTAGAGCATTTGCTTGGCATTTCCGGGTATTTGGGCCATGTTAACAATACCGTGTAACTGTCACGTTTGAAGGGACGAAATCGTGATATCTTGGTAAATCGTCACATGTTCACGTCTTGCCGTGATACCGGACTGAGTAAAATATATCCATTCTCTAAAACAGCGAGGAATCAAAAAGTCCACACACACAAATGTTGGAATTGTTTTTTTTCAAACGTTCCAAAACTGGTTTTAAAATGTTTTTGAATTTCCAACATTCAAATTAGTTTACATGGTTCTACTTTTTAAAAATGTTTAAATGTCTTTAATTTAAAAAATTGCTTTAGGAAGTAAATATAATGCAGAGAACCCATTTTGGCGGAAATGTTATCGATATTAATAAAAGAAAACTCACTTTTTGTGACATTAAAATAAGAAAAAATGCATTTTTGGCAACAAATTAAGAAAAAAAAATGTAAGTCGAAATGAAGAAAAGGAAAAACAAAAGTGATGCGTCTTACATTTCGAAAAAATTACTGATTATTGACATCAACATAAAAAAGAAAATGTGTATTGGAAGAGTTTGACACACACTTTGGGCGGCATGTTGGTGTCTCTGTCAGTTTCCTGCAGGAACAGAAAGATTCTCCACAGGAGGAACATTGATGCGCTGCAGAGAGCAGAAACAGTTCAGGTAGAACAAATGGAAACATGTCGTGTTGGAGGACGACCGAGACCTTTAGACTCAAACAGCGGGAGATGGGAGGAGAACGGGAGGGAGACTTTAGGGGGGAGGGATTCAAGATTCAAGGCTTTTATTGCCATTTGCACATCGCTACATTTTAGATATATCAATGACAATCTTAGGTCACAGGCTCCTCCAACAGTGCAACACAATACAACTGATAAAATAGTTAAAATAGTACAAGTAAATTCAAATAAAATAGAATAGAGGGAGGCTCCACATGCTAGCTGGATCATTTAATCATGTTTCAGCAGCAGATGTCTCGCCGTCCGTCGGCCATTAATCCTCCCACCGGCCCCGAGCCGCCGCCATCACCACGGCGACGGGCGGCGAGAAAACAGGGACGAGGTGAAGGTGGTGTTGAGGGGGGGTATGTGTTTTCTACCTGGGGGTAGGGGGGGTCTCTGCCGTCTGTTTTCCCCTCCCCTTCCTGTCTATAACCAGCAGGAAGGCCAGCTGGGTCTCTAAGTTGTCCCCACTTTGACTCTAGTGTGTGTGTGTTGACTAGTGTGCGTACGTATGTGTGTGGACTCTAGTGTGCGTATGTGTGGACTCTAGTGTGCGTATGTGTGTGTGTGTGTGTGTGTGTCTGTCTCTGTGTGTGTGTGTGTGTGGGGGGGGTGTCTGAGTTTATAATGAATCACATGCAGAACTAGTAGTCGGATCCTTTACATGGGATTAAAGGAAAAAAATATTTTGTCCAAATAGGGCCTACTTGTCCATCCCTCACTCGGTGTTCGGTGTAATTTGTAGAAAGAGTCTACTGTCAGGATTTATTTTTATTTTGTCGCAATGAAACTTTTAGGGAGAATTTTCCATGAAAGTCTCCGTCATTAAAGTCTTGATGCAGCTGGGGGAAGACAGAGTAAGGGTAGTCGATCGATAATTCATCACAGAGTCTGCTTCTTCGGTGAAGATACTCAGGTCCTCTGTTTCATATCGTTATAAACTGAATATCTTTTGCTTTCAAACTCGGCTGAATAAACAATTTGACTATGGTTTCCTGTGGTTTAGTATCAGAAGCCCACCCTAAGCATTCAGTCTGTTAGTGAGGTTTGTGTGAACTAGTGTTTTCTACAGTAACAGCACGAGATATGTCTGCATTGAGTTGATTGATGCATATAGTAACGTAGAAAAATATCTCCAGTCTCTAAAACAGCGACGCTTTGAAAGAAAAAGTCCCCACTTATACAAATGTTCCAAACGTTTTTTGTTTTTAATCAAACTTTCCAAAAAGTGGTTTTAAAAGAAATTCAAATTAGTTTCCATATTTGGAAACATTTATTTAGTTTCAAAAAACTGCTTTAGGAAGTAAATGTAATTCCCAAAACACATTTTGGCTGACATTAACATAAGTATTAAACACATTTTTATTTTATAATAATTGAGAAAAACTCACCTGTTGTGACATCAACATAACATAAGTACATTTTTGGTGACAAAATTAAGAAAAAAAACATTTAAGTCGACATCATGAAGAGCAAATCTAAAATGTTGCGATGGATTTTTGACATTAACATAAGAAAACCACATTTTTATTGGAAAAAATCTTTAGAGTTCTTGTCTAAAGGTTTGACACACACAATGAAATGGAGTAATTCTGCAGCAGATTTACGCTCTGAAAGTGATTTCACCTCGGGGGTCTTCATTTGTGTTTTTTAAAGACTCAATTACCCAGAGATCCCATTGGCTGTTAATCCCTGAAGCTCCATTCATTCAGTTTGGGATGAGAGCGCCGAGGATCAATACTGCACAATAAGCACTTATCTCACTCTTTGTGTGTGTGTGTGTGTGTGTGTGTGTGTGTGTGTGTGTGTGTGTGTGTGTGTGTGTGTGTGTGTGTGTGTGTGTGTGTGTGTGTGTGTGTGTGTGTGTGTGTGTGTGTGTGTGTGTGTGTGTGCGTGTGTCTCAGTGCTCAGTCTCTGTGTGAGAGAGAGAGTGTGTGTGTGTGTGT
>NW_011348415.1:0-4248 GCF_000735185.1 Notothenia coriiceps
GCCTCCAGCAATATGAAAGGAAGAAGTGTAGGCTACATGATAAGAAGGGAATACAGTTTGAATTAAAGTAATACAGTACAGTGTAACACTGTACTTTATTACTTTTTAATGTACAAATACTTTGTTACTGTACGATATCAATAACAATAATCCACAGCTCCTCTCTCTGCTCCAGAGGATACAAAAAATTGGTACCCGAGCAGCACCCTGCCAAGGCAGTAAACCTAGGGGAAACACTGTATATGATATACTTACTGAGCCTTTCTCAATGACGCGGTTTAGCATGACGATGGCTTTGGTCTTCTGCTCCCAGATCATGAGCCAAAAGTGGCCACAGGTATTCCTCAGGGGGCCCTGTGGACAGGAATAACACAAGCACACTTTCATCAGTCACATAGCAGGAGGAAATTAGTTCACTTGGATTCTGGGAAATCATTTCAATTGATTTTCTTCAGAAATATTCAAACATCAATTTGAGGAATGTCTTTATAATGTGATATCTGTGCAACTAACATGGACAGTGTAAAGTTACTGTCAAAGACAATCATAGGATTCAAATCAAATCCATCATGTAGAGTTACACACTGTCGGATGTCATACATAATATACTGCTGCGAATGTGTTTAAGGCTCCCTATTGCATGATAGTGAATCTTTAATTTATTGGACATTACCTCAAATGTTTTTCATCTCACATTTTCAATGATGCAAAAGAAACCTGGTAATGGTCCTGTTGGATTTCGCAAACTGTTGAATTGCACAAGGTCTTGTTGTTTATAAATGACTGAATCATAGTGAGCCGTATTACTTGGTGAGGAAGGATATGTTTTATCAGCTGCAGTTTTCTGTGGTCCAAAAACAACACTTGATAAAGGTTAAGCGGTTATTTGTCCGTTCATACCCTGATCCCTTTGGCTTTAAGAATTACTTGACATCATGCACTGGTCGTTACCCTCAAAATGTAATTAATTGGAGTATATTTCACACAGCAACACTAATGAAACACTTCCTATAAATAAAACACTTCAGAAAGCACAAAAGCAGAATTACACTGCTTTAGACCAAAAGCAGTGTAATTCTGATTTGATTTAAATACAATTATTTGAACCCAACTGCATAGTGCATGGTGCATGGTGGTGTTATGCACACAACTCCCTTAAAGAAAGCATTTCTCTTTACAATAACAGGCTTTCATTTACGATTGCACAACCAAACGTCAGTTAAGCAGCTGACTCAGATCATTCTGCTTCAGGGAAAAAGCATCCAACAAGGGTCGTCATTACACAGATTCTGCCCTGGAGGTTTCTGTTTTGCCATCAGACGTCTGATTAATGAAGTTTGACGTAGTACAATAGCTTTATTCTCTGCTATATAATAAATCTCATCTCTACGGCCCGGTGAATAAGGCCACTGTTTGTTCCTGTCTGTAGGCGGGAATGTTCAAAGGACAGAGAATAAACAAGACATTAATGTTGATTTATCTCCGCTTTCAAATCAGGAATTATCAATTTGCTTAGATGTTGTCTGGTATATTACACCAATTTCACATAGAAACAATCTAACTATTTGCTGTTATGTGTACTCTGGATATCCTTTCAAACATGAATGTATAACTGAAATGATAGCTGCAGGGTTTCCCACACATAGACTATACTTGGGCGGGCCGCTCAGGTATATTAACGGCCGCCCAAGTATATTTCACGACCCATTTAGTTTTTTTGATATATATTTGTTTGTGTTATTCGTCCGTGACCACGACGCCACCCTCGCTCTATGCCTCCTGTACCCAGTCCCGGACTGGCCATCGGGCGGACCGGGGGGTTTCCCGATGGCCTGGCCTGTTAAGTGGCCTGCCTCACACAGGGTGACTGGCTGTCTACATGATGTGGCCTGCCGACATGGCCACTGCCATACAGATCATAAATCAAAGCCCTTGATTGTTCTCTGTGTGTCATTCAAGCTTGGGATAACCTCAGCTCAGGTGAGGTTAAGGACTCTCTGAATGTTTAGATAGTTCACTTAGTCTAAGTTATCTCAGTGGGTCTCAAAAGGTTTGGTCACCATTTATGTAAACACATATTTCCATTTGAGGGTGTCAGTGTTTTTTCATATTGGATATGTTATTGGTTATGGCCATGATTTTATGATTATTGAAATGTATACAGTTCTGTTTCATATAGGTGTTCCCATATATCTAGTCTCTTTATTTTCCCCTCAAAATGCACCAGATGGATGCATTTAACTCCAACATTTAATAACAAATCTTACCGGGGGAGCATGCCCCCGGACCCCCCTAGAGGATTTGAGGTCCATCCCCACTTAAAATCACATGGGTAGGTTCCTAAATACATTTACCATTTTTTTTTTTTTTTAAATAGTAACCCATGTCCATATGTTTATTTGGACATATGGACCGCTACCACCACCCCCCCAAGTATATTTCAAATCTGTGGGAAACACTGAGCTGTTTTAAATAACTCTAAAAAAGAGAAACCTTAGTACCAAACACTGTACAGTATGACCTCAACATAAAAACAATTATTAAATAAAGAAATAACCTTGATTTAATTATTTTCTGGGCTTGCATGTTTATAAAAATAATCAATATCCATTCTTTATATAATAATAGATCTTGGTTTAATGTTTTGAAATTGAAAAAGGCTATTTCTCACTGATTCATAGATCATTTAAATACATATTAAGACATAAAATCCGTAAGAGCACACCTTCTTAAAATCTTCTTTAATTTCTATTCGCATAACACCTCACTTGCTCATGCATTTAACATCATACAGTGATCCGGACACTTAATAAAGGATTTAGCTAAACCAAACAAGCGCTCCTATCAGGATCAGAATCCAGGGCTCGACATTAAGGACTGCCCGATGGCCCGGGGCCATCTAGTATTTAGCTCGGGCCATGAAGCCTCACCTGCTGGTTGCCCGATCGGGCAATCTATTATACCAGTATCATGCAGCTCGCGGATCCAGTAATGAGTGACCCGACAGTAACACTAAACATATCTATAACTAGTTTAGGTAGTTTGGGAGGTAATTAAAATAGCTACGTGTGATATTCTAACCTGAAGTGTGTGTGTTTTGTTCCGCTCACCGCTGCATGTGATCATGCAGAGCTGCGTGTCGACTCGTCAGCAGCAGCTGATCTCTCTCTCCCGTCAGATTAGACTTCACTCGCGTTTATGTCCATATCGTTCAGATCCAGCTAGTTCTAGCTAATGATATGACTACCTGCTTATTAAAAGACACCGTGACCTAAACAATAAGTGTCGCTATGCAACTGGGTGAGGCCACAAAGTATAGCGCAGCATTATGCATTTGTTTACATGCCCACCGGAACCCAGAGGCATTACCAACAGATCAACGCACAATCAACCCATACAGCACATCTCTTTCTCCACATTAAGTGTTACACATTAGAATTGACTATTCTTGTCTGTCACATAAGTGGCGCAACTGAAGCGGTATTGCGCTAAAGGGAAATTAATTTGACCGGACATTTTGACCGGAAGAGATTTAGATTTGCTTGCTAACGGGAACTCTGACGTCGCCATTGTGTGTGCTTCGCGGATGCACTCGGCTGCTCGGGTCTGCTCGGTCAGCTTCCGGATGAGGAGACATTCCTTCGACCAACTTACAGTAGATAACATTACAAACATTTTTAACAGGGGCCATAATAGCATAAATAATGTTAATTTTGGCAGTTATAACTGAATGTAATGTTTTCTACTTTTTTACATCTGGGAAGGCATTTGCCTTCATCAGATGGAAAGTGTCTTGAACAACAACTTAAGTATTTATTATAGCTATGCAGGGCATGCAAGCGAGCAAACACAAACAAGTGAAATGAAGAATACAATTGAAATTGTAATATTGTGGTGGTTCATCTTATAATTCAGTCTAGAGAATGCACCAGACCTCTAAGACCTGCACAAATCTAAATGTTCTAGGGGGAGGCCCCCCAAACCCTTCGTGCGTCATTTCGTCCATGCGCATTTTTCAGGGCAATCTCTATTGGGCTCAGGGCCATCTGTAAATTAGCTTAGATGGCCCACAGGGCCATCTCCCAAAATCCTTAATGTCATGCACTGTATACATTTTGAAACTTCAGATTCAATATTTTTTAAATGCCAAATTAGTTTAGATTTGTCTTCTCATTCCTAATGTTTTGAATAGTGCTAATATATTGCTTAAATTCTTGATAAAAATGTACAAAATTTGGTTTGGAGTCA
>NW_011348416.1:0-1852 GCF_000735185.1 Notothenia coriiceps
ATCCTTGACGCACCACTGCAATCTATACACTCGTGTTGGATGGTCTTCCCTGACCACGCGTAGACTGAAACATTGGCACATCCTTATATATAAGGCTATTCTTGGTGCTCTTCCCCCTTATCTAAGGATGTACATAAATAGAAAATGCACAAGATCCTATCGGCTTCGCTCCGAGAACTTTTTCCTTTTAACTGAACCAAAGGTCCGTACTGAACTTGGGAAGAGGGAGTTCAGTTACGCTGCCCCTCAAGCTTGGAACCTGCTTCAAACTGAGCTGAAACTCAGAGAGCTGGTCTCATTATAAACACTCAAAGCTACTTTAACTGACCTCAAAGCAGGCCGCTGTGTCTGTGAATGCTTTGGCTAAACTTGGTGTATGACTGCGTTGTGATTGTGTTTTTTAATTGTTTGTAACTGTAAAACTGTCTGAAACTGTGTCTGTTACCATTCTTGGGCCAGGACTCTTTTGAAAAAGAGATTTTTAATCTCAATGAGACCTATCCTGGTTAAATAAAGGTAAAATAAAAAAAAGATCTGCTATAACAATAGATAACCCCTCAGAGATCTCTGTGTCTCCTATCTGCCGGAGACTGTAGGCTCTTTATCTACATCTCTTTCAAACACTTTTACATCTGGAAGACCCTGTTCTGTTTTTACCTGTCCTCCTCTCAGGGGGCTTCGTGCTGCTGGACGGTGAGACGTTCGAGGTGGTCGGGAACTGGGAGCACCCGGGGGAAGCGGCACCATTTGGATACGACTTCTGGTACCAGCCGCGACACAACGTGATGATCAGCACCGAGTGGGGGGCGCCCAAAGCTCTGGCCAATGGGTTCAACCCGGACCACGTCAAGGAGGGTGAGTCAGCAGCAGGTTGCAGAGCACATGGTCCTCTGGTGGCATCGGCTCTGTGTGTAACCGCGGTTCCTGAGACCTGTCAGCAGCACAGGGTGCTTTGATCGGACCCAACTAAGAATCCAATTAGTGCGTCTGGGTCCTGAGTTCCTTTTCCAGTACACTTCCAGTTGGTAAGATAACATAAGAAGTACTTTAATGATCCCAATTTGGGAGCATAAAAAGACATGGAATTGTACATTAAAAATTTGAAGACTAGAAATAAACTATCCAAAATGTAAACATCTCTATAGAAATAAAATGGCATTAGAAAAAAAAGAAGAAAAAATACATGTTGAATTACAAATGTGCAGTAACACACTATAAAGCAGGATATTATATATATACTTATATGGATCTGTTTCCTAGTCTGTAACAAACAGAGTTCTGCTAGACTTCCAGTTCAGTGTTCCCCTCTGGACAGAACCAGAGCCTCGCTCAAAGGACTTCCTTGTTGTGGTTCTCAGGACTGTACGGCAGCTCGCTCCACATCTGGGACTGGACCAGCCACAGGAAGCTGCAAACGCTGGACCTTGGGGAAGACGGGGCGATCCCCCTGGAGGTCCGGTTCCTCCACGACCCAGACGCCACCGAGGGCTACGTGGGATGTGCTCTGAAGGGATCCGTCTTCAGGTTCTACAAAACACCTGTCAGTACCACAGGGTTCTAGATCCCAGTCAGACTTGAATCAGTACCACAGGGTTCTGGATCTCAGTAAGACTTGAGTCAGTACCATAGGGTTCTGGATCTCAGTAAGACTTGAATCAGTACCACAGGGTTCTAGATCTCAATCAGACTTGAGTCAGTACCACAGGGTTCTAGACCTCAGTAAGACTTGAATCAGTACCACAGGGTTCTAGATCCCAGTCAAACTTGAGTCAGTACCACAGGGTTCTAGATCTCAGTGAGACTTGAGTCAGTACCACAGGGTTCTAGACCTCAGTCAGACTTGAGTCAGTAC
>NW_011348417.1:0-4106 GCF_000735185.1 Notothenia coriiceps
ATGACTTGACTTGACTTGCTTGACTCTCACCACAGTGACTTGGGACTTGCTTGATACTTGTAGGTCAAGACTTGAGACTTGCTCATGACTTGCACATCGAGGACTTACTCCCACCTCTGGTAAAAATACATCTGAGTTGACAAATAGGACATGTGGGGTACCTCAAGGCTCCATCTTGGGGCCTCTTCTCTTTAACATCTACATGCTACCACTGGCTCAGATAATGAAAAACAACAAAATAAGTTACCATAGCTATGCGGATGACACACATTTACGCAGAACGTATAAAAGTTAGTGCTGAGCTTCAGTCTGCAATGTTCAAAACAATAGATAAAGCCAGAAATCTAGGTGTAGTCATGGACTCTGACCTGAGTTTCAACAGTCACATTAAAACAGTTACTAAATCAGCCTACTATCACCTAGAGAATATATCTAGGATTAAAAGACTAATGTCACAGCAGAATTTGGAAAAATGTGTCCATGCTTTTATCTTCAGTAGACTGGACTACTGTAATGGTGTCTTTGCAGGTCTCACTAAAAAATGTATTAGACAGCTGCAGCTGATTCAGAACGCTGCTGCTCGAGTCCTCACTGACACTAAGAAAGTGGATCACATCACTCCTGTTCTGAAGACTTTACACTGGCTTCCTGTGTGTCAAAGAATAGATTTCAAAAATACTGCTGCTGGTTTATAAAGCTTTGAATGGTTTAGGCCCAAAATACATTTCTGACCTACTGCTAAATTATGAACCATCCAGATCTCTCAGGTCTTCAGGGACTCGTCAGCTTTCTGTCCCCAGAGTCAGAACTAAACATGGAAAAGCAGCGTTTAGTTATTATGCTCCAAATATCTGTAACAAACTCCCAGAAACCTGCAGGTCCGCTGCAACTCTGACTACTTTTAAATCCAGACTAAAGACTTTTCTTTTTGCCGCTGCTTTTAATTGAACTATTCACATCTTAAACTGCACTGTAACTTTTATCCATGTATTTTTTCTTTTAATGTTTATTTTATTATCTTTTCTTTTTAATGACTGATTTGAAATGCCTTTGTCTGAATGTCTTTCATTTTTTGTAAAGCACTTTGAATTGCCTTGTGTTGAAAGGTGCTATATAAATAAACTTGCCTTGCCTTGCCTGCCTACATTTAATTGTATATTTTATTGCACATTAGAATTTAACTTCATATGTTGATACAAATATCTCTATTTTATTTTATATTGCATATTCTTACTTGCTACGTATTTATAAACATATCTTTTTTTTAATTTCAAAACACAACTCTCCCCCGGGATAAAATAAAGTGATTGTTATTTGATGATGACTACAGTCTGAAGACAGGAGAGGTGTTGGCAGACTCCTATAGGTTTCAATGAAATCACGATTGTTACATTTATGGGAATTAGAGAGCATTGAATGATTTTAAGTCTAATTGCAAAACCTTAACACAGAAATACAGCTGGAAAAGTTTTTTTTGCTGAACCTACCTTGCAGTGTTTAAACTGAATGTCATCCCACCCTGGAGACAATAAGCGTGTTGGCGTTTCAGGCATCACCAACAATTGAGAGTTTTTGATTCTTGACTTAAATGACATTTACCAAAAGCATTTAATCAGAGTTAAAGTTGCAATAGATAGTATGCATTTGTTGTTTACGAGTTAATCTAAAGCATGAGTAATGTGCATGTTTGCTTACTTTCTGAAACCTCAGATCTTTAGTACTGAGTAAGGGTCAAGTGCAGTCTGCAAAGACTGGAAGCATCATACATTACATGTCATTTGTTAGACGCTTTTATCCAAAGCGACTTACATCATTCAGTACTGTGGGCAATCCCCACAGGCGCAATTTGGGGTCAAGTGTCTTGCCCAGGGACACAACGAAATGCTGACTGCAGTGGGACTTGAACGTGCTACCCCCTGATTTGAAGTCCAGCACACAACCACTGAGCCACAGCCACAAACCTAAATGTAATAACTTGATCACCTTTTCGTTCATTTGAACTGAACCATCCTTTTTACCTTTTATATGTTGTTTTAATGCATATTATGTGATCAAACGGGACTGAATGGTAAGCTAGCTAGCAGTAGCAAATCATTACAAACTACTCATCTAACCAAATGAAATTACAGACACCAGAAATGATACGTTAAACAAAAAGTGAAAAAATAACACATGTATAAATGCGACATCCCGGTACTTAACTGCGTTATATATTTGTAAAATAGTACATAATTTGAGATACAGCAACGGACTGCAGATTGTATTTGAGCCAAGCTCAGACTGAGTACACAGGCTGCCCATGTTCCATGAGTGTTCAAAGTATCTCAACTGAACTATTAATTCTTCACTTTCTCTTAATATTTCCAGTCTGAGGAGTTGGAGGATATGAAGATGAGGTCACACAAATCAAAATTGTATCACTTGGGCGGTGGCTAATTATAATTAATAAAGTTAGGTTCAATTCGTTTTTCCATATTAAATTTCCTGCATTTGTTCTTGAACTATTGACACACTGTATATTTGACACAACCAGCTTCTCAGTGGTATTGAACCACTCAGATCTTAAATATAAAAGGAACAGCAGCTCTGGCATGTTCAAAATAGTGTTATTACGTGAGAATTGTCTTCTCAATTCAATTGTCTAATGTATATCAATTAATCTGATCTGAGAAGACAGAGAATAATATGAAATATTTTACAGCATGAGAGTATATTTAGGGTCTGAGAACTAGGTCGGCGAAGACCCTATTGAAATCGGTCGCGCAGCGACCGATAAACCTGCGAAACACACACAAAACAGGGAAAACGACCGGCAAAAGCACAGAAAAGGTTCGGAAATCATGACGGGTGATAGGCCGCGTGAGCACGTGGGCGAAGGGTTAGGCGAAGCCCACGTGACTGCAACTCGCATGATTGATATCGGTAGGATCAATTTAGTCGCTCGCAACGCATAGGTAGCCCACGCCAACCTCGCTCGCGCCCATGTGACTCGGCCATCCTAGGCCGTCCATAAACATGATTGATATCGGTCCGATTATTATTATTATTATTCTTCTTCTGATTATTATTTGAATACATTGCGCGTACTTTTGACCCCCGCAACATATGTGAAAACTCACCAAATTTCGCATGCGCATCACAAGTCGTGAAAATAGCGATGTGTAATTGGTACCGGAACTTTGCGTAAAAAATTGCGTAGACCACGCCCACTTCCGTTTTTAACGTTAACTCCCCCTACTTTAACTTTCACGTAAACCAACGAAACTCGCTACGCATATCTAGGGTGCGGAGACGAGCAAAAAAGCCTCTTGGAGGGGTATAAAATAACGTAAAGCAAGTCGGCCATTTTGGATTTGGCGTTGGCACTTTAACGAACTCCTCCTACGGAATTTATCCGTACGACTCCAAATTCGTCGGGTAGCTTCTCGACAAATGGGCGATCTAAAGTTATCACGGAACTTTTTTGGGCGATCTAAAGTTATCACGGAACTTTTTTTCTTTCGCACGGCGCAGCCGTGATTTGGCGCCAAAGTTCGCGTTCGCTCGATGCTAGGCCATCCCTCGCCATGGAACACGATGATGTCATAATTCAAACTGACATGCTCAGAACGCCACCAAACTTCACATGATGATTAACACTGCGGCCCTGAACAGCTCTACGTCAAATCCGATGTTACTTAATATGGCGTTACCATGGCAACGGATCCCTCGCCATAACACACGGTGTCGCTGTAACTCCAATGGACACGGTCCCATCGTCCCCCAATCTTCACTTTTATATCACCGGTGAATGCCTCAACAGCTCTACATGAAATCTGAGATCTCATCGTATGCCGTTTCCATGGCAACGAATCCCTCGCCAAAAAACACGATGTTCTGTTAACTCAATGGAAAATCGTCCAAACGGCACCAGACTTCATTTGATGGGTGATGGTCAGGCCCTAAACAGCTCTATGCCAATTATGGGATGTCATCATATGCCGTTGCCATGGCAACGCATCCCCCGCCAAAAAACACAATGTTGTCTTAACTCAATGGAAAATGGTCCAAACGGCACCAGACTTCAGATCACAGTTAATGGTCCGGCCCTCAACACCTCAATGTCA
>NW_011348418.1:0-4009 GCF_000735185.1 Notothenia coriiceps
GAGCCTGGTCACATTAATAAGAAGAAGGAGTTCAAAACACCGGCATAAAAGTTATAACAATAATCTGATTGATTTTAATGGTAAAGAAAACCCATACAAGTTACAGAGTACTCCGGACTTCCAGTTCTACTGCCGTGCGATACAGGTATCGGGACCAGCCAGTCAGAAACAGGAAGCCCCGTGGATGACTAAACATCAGTATACATAGACAGATTTGGAGGCAGTCGATTTCATTCCTAAGCGAATCAGAGTTCTGGGAAAAATGTATTTTACTTCTGAACAGCGTGAGAGCTTCGGACAGAGTCAATCTTTTATCTTGCACCTGAATTCACTCCTTTACTTTCCCAAGGAATATTTCACACAAACTATTCTTTCCCAGACAATCAAACATTGTACACAGATATATTGGTGCCCAGAAAGGACCTTGAAAAGAATATGTGTGTGTGCTGATATCTAGGTCAGTGAGTGTGAGTGAGAAGGTTATGTATATATAGGATTACTTGAAAACAGTCCCCAATAATACATGTTTACTTCAAAACAGTTCAAAATAATACATGTTTACTTTAAACAGTTTAGAACAAACAAATTAGCTTTAATCTTTAGTACCCAAGTGAAATCAAAGTACCTAAACATTTTACTACATAAATTAGTCAAGAGAAATCACATTAAATATAATGTAATAATAAGATACAAAAATACAATATTCACTCACATCTGATAAAAAGCTCAAATGATGGTATTATTGAATTACTCTTTACACCTCATTCATTTAATTTTTGATGGATTGATAATAACCCTTTTGTCTTTACTTTTTTACATTTTTAATTATTCATAAATTATTTCCTTTGTATAATTCATTTCAAGTACTATACCTATCATAGTTCCACATTCAATCATTATTATTTTTTTATTAGTCTGCATTTCGCTTGCTCCACGGTGACAAACAGCATCTTTGAAGTATTGCATTTAATTAATACAACTTCAGTTTAATAAAGTGTAAACATTTGTTGAACACAGCTAAGCAAACATTTTTCTCACGGTCACTCTGAGGCGATCCTGTTCCCACACCCCTACGTTCTCTGCCCGACATCCCATGATCCCCAAACTGTATGTGATGCCATGGAAACAGGACATGAAGAACCAAAGGCTCTTGATGAAGGTAGATACCAGAGAGGGAATCAAACACACCTCACTGTAAAAGAGGAATTATTATACTTTTGGGGGGTTCTCCCTTTCCTGTAGTGTTATATTGTTTTTTGTGCATGTAAAGGCCCTGTGTTCCCTCCAGAGGGAGTTTCTTGAAACACCTCCATTGGACTCCTTTGTTTACTACTTTATAGTGACATCACTATGTAACACTTGCGCTTCTATTTGCTAGAGCTCTAACCCATACGTGATAGGCTAAAGGGCGGAACATCTCTAAGCTGTTGACCTATCACAACAGAGCCGGCCAGCTAACCAATCAGAGCAGACTGGGCTCTGGTTTCAGACAGAGGGGGAAAAGAGGTGCTGCAGCACAGGCAGGATGAGAAAAATAAAGAGTTTTTTGAACATTAGAGCATGGAGACATGTCACAGTAGAAACACTGAGGAATTGAGCATAATAGGGCCCCTTTAACTGTCCACTCACATTTACTGTGTGTGTGTGTGCGTGCGTGCGTGCGTGCGTGTATCAGAATGCAGCTCTTACAGGTATCCCTGTGGTTCCTCTTGAGGAGTCTTTATGTTTTTGTGGTCGGGAACGTCTCTGCCACGGTCAGGGATCCCCCTCCTCCTCTGCTCTGCTCACCCAATCAGGACAGACAGCTCATCACTCCTCCCACTTCTCCAGGTAAAACACTTCAGAAAGGAAACAAAAAACAGGTGTTGTTTGTAAATTTTCAGGTAAATGTTTTATGATTTTCTGACATCTTTTTACTCTGCTGCAGATACAACAGCTCTGTGGTGACCGCCAGGCGCCTCTACCAAACATGAAGGCATATCACACACATATGCCTCACAAAATACAAACATTTATTTTGTTTTTTTTCGCATGGTTTGAACCATTGAAGAAATACATACTTTTGAGTATTTTTCTGAATGTCTTGTCTTACGTATAGGTCTTTGTATTGTATCGTCTATTGACTGTTGAAAATAAATATGAAAATGTGAAAAAATCTGAAGTATAAATTACGGAGAACAAAAAGGAACACCCGAGAAGTTTTGTAAAGTATCATGGCCATTAGAAAATGTATACTTTATATAGATCTACATATACAGTACATCTAATAATAAAAACATAATCTAAATAAATAGATGAATGACATAACCTGATGAATGAGACAAATGTGCATGTTCAGAAGTACACAGGCACTATATTGAGAAAGTTGGGACAAAAGCATGATTAAATATCAACTTTATTCCACTTATCCACTTGTAAATCAAATCAAATCAAGTTTTATTTATATAACACATTTATAAATTATTTTTGGTCGAGCCAAAGTGCTGTACATATAATAAAAATAGCCTACAGTAGAGACACTTTACAGCAAATACAACAGCACAGATTGTTCAGAATATCAGTATGAGAAAAACGACACCCTCTATCCTTAAACCCTCACATCGTACAAGGAAAAACTTCCAGAGAAAACCCACAGTTTTAAAGGGGAAAAAATGGGAGAAACCTCAGGCAGAGCAACAGAGGAGGGATCCCTCTCCCAGGACGGACAGACGTGCAATAGATGCCGTGTGTAAATCAAAGAGATAATACATTATACAGCATATAGACCGAATGTTAGGAAATGCATGTGTCTGTAATAAGAAGATGAATCCACGAGGATGTCAGCTACAATCCTGTGGAAGCCATCAGGGAAGCAGCATGACGAGACCCAAGGCAGGACCGCAGAGACAGGTTCAGCCACGACCCGAAGTCCACGACTTAATCCAGAACTCAGGATAGAGGATCTAAGACACGGGACTACAGCAAGACGATCAGCCTCGACTCCGGATCCCGGCGTAGATATAGATACAAAACAAGAAAAAAGATTTGGCTGGGTTAATCGGAACAAGAGAATACACAGACACAGACAGAGAGGGAAAAGGTCATTGGATAAAAGTTATTCTTGATAACCCTCTAAAAAGATCTCATAAACTTCCCCACTCAATCTATCAAGACCCGAGCAGTTCTATTAGATATAGGATAAGAAACAGAGATAGGGAGCACAACAATCTCTTCGCCAGATGCACTCCCCCGCCTATCTAAGCGACTCTGTACCCTGTTACCCTCTACAAGGCCATAGACCAGCAGAGGGAAAATGGGGGGTGGGTAAGGGTAAGGGTTTTTAAGAATAAACCGCAAGGGTCTAAAGGGAAAAAAGATTAAATATAAGGTACTATATTTTAAGAAATCCTATCTATTCCTATTGTTAAGTATTATTATTTGATGACGCCCTTAGTCTGTGTACTACGGTAGCAGTCGCACTGTTATTCTGTTCTTGTATGAAGGTACGTCCTAATGTGACGTCACTACGTTGACTGTTGTCAGTCTGTGAATAAACTTACCGGAGACATGCTGAAGAGAATACCGAGTCTGATTTACTTATTGTTCATACGCGATTCATGTGCACCCAAGCTTAACAGGTTATGGGCCCAGGCAGAGTTGGACACAAACCGACTTGGAGATAAGTGAGTTAGATTATCGGAAGAAGTGTTACGCGACGTATTACGCGTTAGCCAATTAAGCTAACAAGCTAGCTTAGCAAGTGAAGTATATTAGCAAGCTAGTAGCCCTCGCGGTAAAGTTGGCGCGCAAAAATGGCAAGCAGAGCAACAGGTCTCCTGGCACCGCAGCTCTTATTCAAAGGATGTGAAGATAAGTATGACCTTTGGGAAACAAGATTCCTAGGCTGCTTACATACTCTGAGGCTAAAAGAGACTATCTTACATGAGCCCACCGGTGCTGATCAAGAACAGCTAGATGCAGATAGAAGGAAGAATGCTGATTGCTATGCTGAGCTAATAAGGCTGATAGA
>NW_011348419.1:0-5253 GCF_000735185.1 Notothenia coriiceps
TTGTGCAATAGGTGGCCATTGTCAGTATGTGCCCGTCCTGTGGTATTGTTGTTTGTTCAAAACGGTGTATGACTGATGATATGTGTATGTCTCCATTAATGTCTAAGTTTGTATATGTATCACTTGTATGCGGAACTGGCAGGACGGAGTCAGAACAAATGTCCTTGACGGGGACAATAAAGTAATATCGTATCGTAAATTCCTAAAGATTGGGATAATAGTTAGGATTTAAATTCTAAAGTGCACATTCTAAACCTCGAGATACGTTTCTGCGATGAGGTCCGAGGAACAAAGAGTCGAGCGTAAAGAGGAACTCTGTTTTATTTATTACTTTTCTCTCTATCTATATAGAGAATATTATATATAATACATAAAAAAAAATATATAATTCCCGTGGGGAAATTGTTTCTCTGCATTTGCACCCATCCCTAGTGTTAGGAGCAGTGTGGCTGCCATTTTGAACGTCGCCGGGGAGCATGTAGGGAACGGTGCTCAGGGCACCGCGGTAAGCACTGGTCTTCGTGCCGGGACTGTGAACTGGGGTGACCTTCCAGTGGCCAAGCCAAGTCCCTATGGACTTAGAGAAGCATCTTATATCCTCCATCACATCTGCAAAACTCATCCTCGCCTGCCCTCTGACAGGTGGAAGACAAGATGGAGAAGGAGATGTTTCCTGTGTCTACAGCCGCATAACGGTAATGTGACCACAGGACAGAGTGAACGAGCGTCTTCCAAGTGAAACAGCTGTTCTGCCCTTTGGTGCATCTTTTTGCACCATCGCTCTGTATTTTTCTCTCGTGTTACGTTGGCACACTACAGTCTCAGTGAAGGAAGAATGTCCAGAGCCTGTTGGCACTTCAAATCACTTCTGAGAAAACCCAGCGCTTTTTTCCAAGAAAGTAGACGATTCTTTTGTTTGCAGATCTGATCAGAGGGGGGGGGGTCCTCATGGGTGTTGACTTTTCTGTTAAAACGACCCCCTGCAGCTCGCCCTTTCTCAGCTTTATGATGAAATCCTGTGCCACCATTCATCCCTGCATGTGCCTCCTCAAAATATTTAAAGCTGTCCTACATCAACACGGCTTGGCAGAAGATGATACAGCAAGAGAGATCTCAGCCTCCGGTGGACAGATGTGGCCAAGGCAACACACCTTTCATTGTTTAAATGGATGTTCCTGTGTGTGTTGGGCTCACCACATTCAGAACACATTAACACAGTCATCTCAGAGAGCTCTCAGGTGCGGGAGGAATTAATTTGTACAAACTTTTAAAGATCTTATGAGGCGGTGTCATTCAGGAGGAACTTTCAGAGTCACTTTCCGTATAATAAAAGGTTATATGCAGAGGTGGGAAGTGTGGAGTACAAATACTTTGTTACTGTACTTAAGTACATCTTTCTGGTATGCTAGTACTTTTACTCCACGACGACTTTTACTTTGACTTCTTACACTTTGAACCCAAAATACATGTACTTTCTACTCTCTACATGTTGAACCCAAATACCTGTACTTTCTACTTCTTACATGTTGAACACAAATACCTGTACTTTCTACTTCTCACATGTTGAACACAAATACCTGTACTTTCTACTTCTTACATGTTGAACCCAAATACCTGTACTTTCTACTTCTCACATTTTCCAAACAGGCTGGTTCCTTTAGTTTGAATGTGTGTTTGGTGGCGTGATCATTATTATTTAGAGTCATTGCGTGCCTATTGATTTGAACACGATCCGTGTATCCATCATTTCCTGGTCTTCTCTAAAGAAGAGGGACCAATGAAAACGTTGTCATGTTGCCGTTGTTCAGCATGGAAACATTCATTAGCTAACAATGACATTATTGTTCTATTAATATAAAGGGAGGTCAGGTACTCTTTAAAACAGCTGCTAGTTATGGGTACTTTTTACTGAAGTACATTTCAAAGTTCTTTACTTTTACTTGAGTAAAGAAGTTTAGTAATTACTTCTACTTTCACCAGAGTATTTTTAAACACGAGTATCTGTACTTCTGCTTGAGTAAAGGATGTGTGTACTTTTGCCATCTCTGATTACAGGTAGCCCTCCACACACACAGATCCCATGGTTGTGTACTTGGGAGTGAGGTAATAAAGAATAACATATTGCTGCAGCCTGCATTAAGGATGTTAAAAAGCATGCCATCCATTCGTCACAGATAGATGTTTCCTCCATGATGTTCTGCTGCTGGAGGTCAGTGAAGGTCGCTCCACCTGCTGAGACGCCATATAAACGCACATCCTGATGTAAATACTGAGCTCACCTCACGCACTTCCTCTCCCATGACCTCGCATCAGGCAACGAGGCCGGAAGCTTCTGGGGAATCAGAGGCGTTAGAAACACGTGTGATCTGCTAGAAACGAGGGAAAGAGATGAGAAATATGAAAAAGATATTGACAGATAGCAGACAAACAAAGGTGAATTGATTATAGAAGTGCAGGTAATTCACATTTGGATCATACAGCCTTTAAGCTACAGCAGTGTTCTTGGTTTTGGGGAACTCCCAGCCTTCTCTACACACATTTGAAACCTCATTCATTACCTCTCTCTAGAATGGGATGTATAATAACCGCCGTAATTCAGGCTGAACTGAGCAATCCTCTGAGAGAGTTGGTAGGTAATGAGCCCCTTCTAATGAATATCTGGTATATTATCTTACATTTAGTAACCTGGTCAGTGACTAATAACATTTAGCTGCTTATATGCATCGTGAATAATCACAAATAGTCAGTTAAAGTAGCTCAGACACAGGTAAATACACAAAGAGTGAATAGTGGCCGCTGATAGCTTCATGAATAGCACTTCAAGTTAAATTCATAACAGATATTGCTCCAATCATATCACAACTCAAGAACCTCCATTACCTAATACAGCTGAGTGTAATCATCCATGTGGCAAAGTGTAAATCTTTCCTTTGCACCACAACAGCTGGAACAATGGAAAACAGACGTCGAGCTGCAGGTGCTGACCGACGAGCTGCAGAGGCACCACTCGGGAAGTAAAACATGGCAGAAAGAAACCTTATTAGGGATTTTAATAATCTGTCTGTCAGTGCGCTTCAGTTCTCACCAACACGTTGAAAAAAGCATCATTTTTTCCTGCAACAACGTGACGATATTTACTATTGTTGCACAGAAAGAGGTCACAAAATGTCTGCAGGTGGAAAAGCATTGTTTATTCTCAGTGATTACAATAACATTTATATTTTAATCACATTATTTAGACTCCTGAACAATGCCTGTTTTGATCGTTCAATAACATTTCCTTGCTCTGAGCTTTATTCCGAACTCAGGCCTCTCTGTGGTCTGAATAAAGTCCGTGATCGGGTTCTGCTGACTCTTCATTTTCTGGTGAAACCACACGATCTTTGTGTTTTCGTGGAGGACCAACATGAGATCTGGACTGGGGGGTAATTACAAGCTGTGTTCTTGTTTAAATCCATGTGGCCAATCTGATATGGCATCGCTGAATATGCAAGATGGACAAACACAGACACATTTAAAGATGATTTGTTGCTGACTTGGTTTTTTAGAGGGGAAATTAAAATTCAAGATTCTCCGGCCCATCTCACGCTCCATTGTTCCCTCACTGTTCTCGAGTCAAGGAATAATGGAGCGTGAGATGGGCCGGAGATTCGGAGCAGTGGGAGCGGTACTGCAGTCGCTTTACCGCACCGTTGTGACGAAAAGGGAGCTGAGCCAGAAGGCAAAGCTCTCTGTCTACCGGGCCATTTTCATCCTACCCTCACCTATGGTCATGAAGGATGGGTCATGACCGAAAGAACGAGATCGCGGATACAAGCGGCCGAGATGGGTTTTCTCCGCAGGGTGGCTGGCGTCTCCCTTAGGGATAAGGTGAGAAGCTCAGTCATCCGGGAGGGACTCGGAGTTGAACCGCTCCTCCTTCGCGTCGAAAGGAGCCAGTTGAGGTGGTTCGGGCACCTAGTTAGGATGCCACCTAGTAAGGATGCCACCTAGTAAGGATGCCACCTGGGCGCCTCCTTAAGGAAGTGTTCCGGGCACGTCCAGCTGGGAAGAGACCAAGGGTCTTCAATGACCCGAAAATGCAATCTGACTACTACAAATAATACATTTTCTACAACAATGTGATGATCTGCAACAAATTCTCTTGCTGTTGCCTCTATGAGTGGAAATACTGTGAGTTTTTGGGTCATTTTCTGGTGTGCAACGTTGGACTGGCAATCGGGATGGGCCGGTACTGATGTGGGCCGGTCGGATAAGTCACTACCACTCACCACCCCCCCCCCAACAACGATTGACAATTTACTAGCGGTAAATTTACTTGCGTGCCGAGGTGGCGCTGGTTGAACGAATTTTCTGTCCAAGTCCGCCAAACCCTCTGAACTGGGGCTTAAGGTCTTTAACATATCCACATACTCTTTCAAAGAGACGTTTCATTTTCAGAGATGGTCCAAGCTATACTCTGTCAAGTGTGTCACAATCCAACCGTATCCGCTACAACCAACATCGCTAATTCCAAGATGGCTGCCAGAGAAGAGAGCATGTAATTTTTATCTCTGAATATCAGCGTCAAGCCATCTGGAGGCTCTTACATTACAAGTCATTATTACATCAGTTTTTCCAATGCACTTTTGTTTCCATTAATAAATAACTAATCGTAAAAACCCGATTAATAGACTCTATTTGATGCAGCAACGGAATCTGAGTTATTGCTAGAATCTTCGTTAACATTGTCTACCTTGTGATCCATGCATGCTTTCCTTAATAAGTTAAATACAAATAACTACCAACATAGTAAGGGGTCACGGAGGACAAACCAGGAAACTGAGAGGAATTTTTTTACTCCAAATATCACTCTTCAAAAACAACAAAAAGATGACTTTGCAATCACATAAAGTTAGATTTCTTTACCCTCTGCGGCTACTGCCACATTTACATGCAGGAAACACGGTTTTATCAGCCATAACTACTTCTGAAAACGTAACAAAGGCCGGGAACATGCTGCCTGTGTGGATTATCTGGGAGGCATGAGCAGGATAACAGTAAACTACTATAGGTATTCAGAGCAAGACTGGAGCGGCAGATTTCTCAACTGCCGGGAATTTCACTTTCCTTCTGCAAGCAACACTGACATAATGAAACACTTGTTTCAAGATGGACAATCCAGCGAGCCTCGCAGCATTCAAAAAGCAACTGAGAGAGCCAATATTTATACTGTATGCGTTAACACTCACTTATATACTCCACAGAAGAATT
>NW_011348419.1:7490-7903 GCF_000735185.1 Notothenia coriiceps
GGGAGCGGTACTGCAGTCGCTTTACCGCACCGTTGTGACGAAAAGGGAGCTGAGCCAGAAGGCAAAGCTCTCTGTCTACCGGGCCATTTTCCTTCCTACCCTCACCTATGGTCATGAAGGATGGGTCATGACCGAAAGAACGAGATCGCGGGTACAAGCGGCCGAGATGGGTTTTCTCCGCAGGGTGGCTGGTGTCTCCCTTAGGGATAAGGTGAGAAGCTCAGTCATCCGGGAGGGACTCGGAGTTGAACCGCTCCTCCTTCGCGTCGAAAGGAGCCAGTTGAGGTGGTTCGGGCACCTAGTTAGGATGCCACCTAGTAAGGATGCCACCTAGTAAGGATGCCACCTGGGCGCCTCCTTAAGGAAGTGTTCCAGGCACGTCCAGCTGGGAAGAGACCAAGGGGTAGACCTAG
>NW_011348419.1:8107-9737 GCF_000735185.1 Notothenia coriiceps
CCCCACCCCCGTTGACAATTTACTAGCGGTATTTACTTGCGGTGCCGAGGTGGGCTGGTTGAGAATTTCTGTCCAAGTCCGCCCCAACCCTCTGAACTGGGGCTTAAGGTCTTTAAATATCCACATATCTTCAAAGAGACGTTCAATTTTCAGAGATGGGTCAAAGCTATACTCTCGTCAGTGTGTCACAAATTCCACGTCTCCTCTACAAACCAACATGCTATTTCCAAGATGGCTGCCAGAGAAGAAGAGCATGTAATTTTATCTCTGAATACAGGTCAAGGCCATCTGGAGGCTCTTACATTACAAGTCATTATTACATCAGTTTTTCCAATGCACTTTGTTTCATTATAAAAACTAATCGTAAAAAACCCGATTAATAGACTTATTTCGATGCAGCAGGAATTGAGTTATTGCTAGATCTTCTTAACATTTCTACCTTGTGATCCATGCATGCTTCTTAATAAGTTAAAGGAGGACAAACCAGGAAACTGAGAGGATTTTACTCCAAATATCACTCTTCAAAAAACAACAAAAAGATGACTTTGCAATCACATAAAGTTAGATTTATTTTACCCCTCTGCGGCTACTGCCACATTTACATGCAGGAAACACGTTTTATCAGCCATAACCTACTTCTGAAAACGTAACAAAAGGCCGGGGAACATGCTGCCTGTGTGGATTATCTGGGAGGATTGAGCAGGATAACAGGTGAAACTATATATGGTATTCAGAGCAAGAGCTGGAGCGCAGATTTCTCACTGGCAGGGATTTCACTTTCTTTCTGCCAAGCACAATACTCGACATAATGAGAAACACTTGTTTCAAGATGGACAATCCAGCGAGCCTCGCAGCATTCAAAAGCAACTGAGAGAGCTCATATTTATACTGTATGCAGTTAACATTCATTATATTAGCTCACAGAAGAATTAGGATTAGGATTAAAGGGCTTCACATGCCGAGGTGTAGATCATGACAGGAGAACGGGAGGTGTGACAGACCCGCCCGAAGACTAGAGATGTCAAAAGTACACATATCCTTTCCTCAAGTAGAAGTGCAGATACTCGTGTTTAAAAATACTCTGGTGAAAGTAGAAGTACTGACTAAACTTCTTTACTCAAGTCAAAGTAAAGAACTTTGAAATGTACTTCAGTAAAAAGTACCCATAACTAGCAGCTGTTTTAAAGAGTACCTGACCTCCCTTTATATTAATAGAACAATAATGTCATTGTTAGCTAATGAATGTTTCCATGCTGGACAACGACAACATGACAACGTTTTCATTGGTCCCTCTTCTTTAGAGAAGACCAGGAAATGATGGATACACGGATCGTGTTCAAATCAATAGGCACGCAATGACTCTAAATAATAATGATCACGCCACCAAACACACATTCAAACTAAAGGAACCAGCCTGTTTGGAAAATGAGAGAAGTAGAAAGTACAGGTATTTGGGTTCAACATGTAAGAAGTAGAAAGTACAGGTATTTGTGTTAAACATGTAAGAAGTAGAAAGTACAGGTATTTGTGTTCAAAATGTAAGAAGTAGAAAGTACAGGTATTTGAGTTCAACATGTAAGAAGTAGAAAGTACAGGAATTTGTGTTCAACATGTAAGAAGTAGAAAGTAC
>NW_011348420.1:0-2314 GCF_000735185.1 Notothenia coriiceps
CTGAAAGTGAACCGGATTCTGGAGCTAAGAGGCGGCGCCGCTGCGGTGTGAACAGGAAAAAACTGTACTTATCAGCTCCAGCTCCGAGCCGGAGCCGGAGCTGAAAACGCGTTGGTGTGAAAGGGGCATAAGTACCAATCGCGTTCACACCGGAGTGCTTTTCCCTGAGCGAAGATTACCCAAATGAGCCGGCACTAAGTAAACTGGTTGTTGGTTCTGTTAGAAATTAAAATCAATGTTTTGACGTTATAATGTAGTTTAAACATACCGTCAGTTGAAATGCTGTTTTATACTGAAAAACCAGAAGTTCTCGTGCACAACCAGTTGTTAAGCTTTTATTCTGAAAATCCTTCATCTCCGGTTAGCATTTAGCATGTGGCTAATATTCCATTTCCTATAGAGGTGAATTTAGCAGTGAAATGACACGGAGTGATGCACACCGAAACCTACTGATTCTAACACTACAACTATCGACGTAGATACTACCATGCTGAATATTAAATGAAGGTACAGTTTATTTTAATACGTTTTGTTTACAGACGTGGGTAGCATGTGACAACATCCGGAACTACCGTAAATGATAACTGCCATGAAGTATTTCCAGTATTCTTAAAGTAATGAATTACAGATGTAAAATTGCAATAAATGAAAAGTGATGAAAGAGAATAAGAGGAGAAGAGGCGTGTTTAGTTATATATTGAATGTACGATGTCTGAATCCTCTGATATGCGCAACAACGGACATTGAAGACGAGTGGAGGGCCGGCCCCCAGCAGCGCCAACCGGCATTCGGGGAGGAGCCAGCAGAGGATATTTAACAGCTGAATGTGTGTTTCTCGGCCCCTTCCTTCACCCTAGAGACCCAGAGAAAACAGCTGTTCCCTCTCTCTGAACCATTTTCTGTAACATTACCGCGCCATTTTAATTAAAGTACCCATTTGAAAGTTATGCCAGAGACTCCATTAGTCTCCTTACTTTTTAAGCTTCTCTCCTGGACGCGACAATAACGAACAAAGCTATCAGATGGAACTGTGAATAGGAGCACCGTTCTTTGCAATTCCTGCAGCAAATCATTTTGGTACCATGGGAGTACTTCAAGCCTGAAATATCACCTCAACGCAAAGCATTTAGCAGCTAGCTCGGTGCTAGCTAGCAGCGCCGCTGATGTTAAAGTGAGCGACCAGTCTTGTCAAGGCACTCTCGATCAGGCATTCAGACGCAGAATGAGTAAGTCTACCTGTGACGGATTAACCAACTCAATCACGAAATGGATTGCAATGGACTGCAGGCCAATTTCGGTGGTAGGACAGACCAAACACAGCCCTGCCAATACGGAGGAACTACACGAGCAGCAGAGGGAGCAACTAATACAGGATGTTTCAACAAGATGGAACTCGTCGCTTGCCATGATCTCTCGCCTCCTGAAGAACCAGGAGGCTGTAAAGGCAACGCTGGGCCGACAGAAGCACAAGTTAGTCAAGTTGACCATATCAGAGTGTGACAAACTGCAGAGGCTGGAGACCCTCCTTGAACCATGCAGGTAAAAACAGCCACACACCCACATTTAACAGTTTTATTCAAATTGGATTGACTTGTTACTGTTTTTTTGCAACATAGTGCAAAAGAAGAGAGCAGCCTTGACATCTGAGAACGTAAACAAGCTAGTTTGTTTCAGCGACTGGCTGAGGGAGAAGTGAGAGGCCGATGGGTCCGTTAAGTTACACTACATGTTGATAAATGAAACTGTTATGGCCTATGTTGGTTTCTGAAATAACTCCTTAATGATACCAATTATGCAGATTCAGGCCTGGTCAAGGAACGACGGACCAGCTTTTTAATCTTGCAAGGATCCAGGAAGGGAGTATGCCTGTCCGATCCACATTTGTTTTGTGGAATTGGAGAACGTCTTATAAACTCAGGGCCATCTGATCTCTGTACATCAAATACAAGAGGTAACTTAAAGGTCACCTATTATGCAAAATGCACTTTTTCAAATGTTTTATATATAATACATGTAATGTAATAAATTTGTGTCCGAAAATACAACCCTCTCTCTTTTCCTCCGTACCCACATCTCTAAAAACGGGGGAACAACGGACAGGGCCGTTTCTTCCTAGGCGGACTATGCAGATGCACAGGGCTCCCGCGGCCACTAGGGGGCCCCCAAGCTGAAAGTTCAGGTTCAGCCTCAATCTATTAGGGGAGAATTAAAATGAGCCGTCGACAGCCGAGCCCCCTCCTGTGTTCGGTGAAGCATTATACGCTTACAAATCAAATGTAGGATATAAACACAACTAAACTGCAATGATAGCAAA
>NW_011348421.1:0-2238 GCF_000735185.1 Notothenia coriiceps
TCTAAGGCCCATAACTTTGACCCAGTTGATCAGTTCAGTCCTCACTGAGCACACGCACCTGTAACCTTGGCTGCTGTGCTCTCAGTGTTTTGTCTCCCTGTTCCTGCCTGTTGGCGTCAGCTGATAGAGGTGTTATGCTTCTATCTTGTTATGCACACTGTTGATTATTCTCTCTGAACTAGCTAAATACATGGGTCTGGGGTAGAGATCTTGAGAATTGGTTTGGCATCTCAACCTGTGTCAACTTGTGGCTCTTGACATGTCTTGTGAATTCTCCGGCCGAAGCTCCAAATAAACCGTCAGTGTTTGCCATCAAAGCTCCAGCTCTCCATCGTGTCTCTCTCTGAGTCCTGACTCCAATTGCTTCAGAAGTTTCCCCCACAGTTACCACTTAGAAAAGCTCTCTCCACTTAATTAATTTGATCGATATATCAATGTATTATCCATTTAAGACATAATTAACATAAAGCCTGTTCATCATCTGTAACTCTGCAGACAACAAGGGTTACATACAAAAAAACAAAAACGGTTTACACATTTTTAAACTGTATTTATTTATTGAATATACAGCACGTTAATGAGTCCACTATGTTTCAATACTGGTGCCAGATGCTAGTATACAGACTTCTTTAAACATTTTATTTGAACATTACCAGAAAACCCAGGTATGCACGTGTGAAAATAGTTTTTGTAGCATATAACAACAAAAGGAAAACTGAAATAGATCTCAAAGTAATATAAACAATTCAAATATCTGAATCACTGCGTCCACATTAAACATCTTAGATATATTCACTCACGAATATAACGCTTTGTCTTCTATTAACACATCTATGAGTGTGCAAAGCAGCTGTTGTGTAGCGAGACAAGCTGAACACGTTTCTTCAGGTGTTTTCCGTCTAGTTAACATTTTCTCCACCTTCCAAATTCTTCAGGAATGCAGCTTCGTTTGTTCCAATCCTTTTCCTGCACTCTGAGAACACAGCGACAGCAGGGCAGCCGGATGTGTTCTCAGGCGTTTCTCAGTTTTATTCGTGTGTTCAGGTTGCCGATTCATCCGGAGCGTCACTCGGAGACTTCCATCTCTCCCGAGGCTGCAGCGCTGGGAGCCTTGGACCCCGTGTTCGCCACCATGCGCTCTCGACCGCCGAACACCTCAGTCACTAAAGACAAACAATCACAATAACACACAGGCATTATTCATTTGACAACTCGACGAATAAGCAGTGATCGTAAACGGTACATTGCCTAATCTACAGTAAATATACATTTAACTCTATGCATTACATTAATGCAAAACAATATTATGGATTACTGCCGATTTCTATTCCATTGCAAATACTGTTATATTTTTTAAATAGTTTTTCATTCTTGTTTTTATGCACCACGACACCAAGTCAAATTCCTCGTGCGTGTAAACCTACCTGGTAATAAACCTGTTTCTGATTACAAAGAAAAAGTAACAGATATGAAGCTCAGCAAGTTCAACCAGGAAGACCCACTTTACTCTTCATTCACTATTTCCATGGTACTACTCTCTCTCCTCTCAATAAGTGATCGGGGGCGTCACTCTCCAGCTTAACCAATCACTTCGCTCTATTCCCAAGAGCCTATCATAACGCTCTGCAAACTCTTTTAAATCTGCTCTCCTCCCTCTGACAGCTGTCACTTCAGGTGACTCGACGCAACCCTCCTCCACCCCTTTTCACCTCCTGTCCCTCTGAATCCAGGGTCAAGCTAAGCCCCTCCCCTTCAGACCGAACCCAACTATCCATTCACCACCACCAGTGTCTAGACCCCGGGGGGTTTCATCGGATCGGTTCTCCCCTCCCGAATGATACTCCTGCACAACGGGGCCTAATCGCCAAAACTCCATTACATTCATTCGTGTATTCCTGGCAATAAATATGTATTCTTACATCAAAACCGTCTCTCCTGATTGAAAAACGATTGTCCAACGTTGAGGGATATTTTGAAGTGGGTTGTATATCTATCAGTGTTTCCGCCAGACCAGGGCTGAGAGGGCTTCCACCCCGAGAGCGCGGGGGGGTGGGTTGCTTTGAATTTTGACTTGAGCCGTCCCTTATAGATAGGCCTACTACTAGTGAGCCGGATCATTTGACTCGGCTCTCTTAAAGCGCCGGCTGTTTCGGCTCCCAAACGGCTCTTCATGTTATCACAGTTTACCACAGAGCCTCAGTTTTGCCGCTGCGAGACTCTGGTGCTCACAGCTCACGC
>NW_011348422.1:0-2221 GCF_000735185.1 Notothenia coriiceps
GTACGTACGTACGTACGTACGTAACGTACGTACGTAACCGTACGTACGTACGAACGTACGTACGTACTACGTACGTACGTACGACGTACGACTACGTACACGTACTACGTACTACACTACACTACACACTACACTACACACACACACACACACACACACACACACACACACACACACACACACACACACACACACACACACACACACACACACACACACACACACACACACACACACAGAGCAGTGGTGAGTGGTAGCAAACAGAGATCACAGCTCCTCATATCTTTTCAGAAACTGGACAAAAGTTAAACAAGTACAAACCACAGACTGTCTGTGTCATGGCGAATACAGTCGCTGGTTTATTTATGTCTGTAGGCCGTTGATAAGAGTTTGGAATGAGCATATACAACGTTAGCTTAGCCTGGTCGACCCAATCTCCATTCAGAAAACAAGCATTTTAAAAGGTTTTTCGCCTGCCGTCTTTTCTGCAGACTTGTCAAGCATTAATTCATGGTTTTTACTAACCGGTATCAGTATGTTGTTACTTCGGCATAATTTAGAAACGTGTATTACAATTTAATCACGGTAAAATGTGTTCATTTTGTTGTAGTTGTAGCTCCCGAGCCAGCGCGTCTTGTTTGAATGATGCGAGTAAACACAGCTGGCAGCAGCGGTGAAACTCGAGCGATTAGAGCGAAGTCGCGTCCGGTGTGAACGCAGCATTACAACGACCCCTGATAGATCTCGCAAGAATGTGTATAAATATAGATACATTTTCATAACAAAACAATGGGGTTGCTATAGCAATGGTAAATCATTGTTAATAATTATTGTGAGGAATAATTAAAATTAACATGTGATCAGACAGTCCTTCACATACAGTAAATTAATATGTATTCTGATTATTATTAATAATAATATTATCATTAAAGGTGAACCGTGCAATTATGTTATTCAGGAAGTTTGTATCAAACAAGTAGCCCTTCGTATTAATCAGTACCCTTGAAGTAGCCCTCGGTGACAAAAAGGTTGGTGACCCCTGGTCTAGCGTCTCTCCCTGCTTCCCTGGTGGGAGGGACTAGTCGCAGGGAAACGACGCAAGTGAGGGAAGCAAGGATTCCATTTAACCGAAGAGAGACGCACCCACAGTGGCTAACTAACAAGCACACTGTACAAAACACATTAAAAAGCAGCCGTTTTATTACAGAAACAAATCATTTAGAGCGATAACACTGCGAGAGATGGATTTAAAATGAAGCTACAGGAGATCAGTAAAGCACCGTTTTTATGTGCAATGTTGTTCTTCATTAGGGTTGCATTACAAGAGGGAGATGTTAAAGATTGCATAAGAAACTACATTACAAAATGATATTAGAGAGTCGGGAATGCAAAGCTTTAGGGGGGAAATAGTTTTCAATATATCTAGATTAAACGCAACGACCTCACACGCCACATTACCATATGTTCAGTGCTATCTTTAATAGAAATACATAATAAAAACAATTATGATAAACACATTTAGGCTCTTTGTGTGCTGCAAAAACAGTATAATTAGCGGTGTGTCTCAAAAAGTGATAACAGATTATTTTAGTCCTCTTAATGACTCATACATCCCTATTGGATGCACTTATAATATGCCTATTGTGACAAGAAGGTTCTTCACTATGTGCAGCAAAGAACTCAGAACAGCGGACAAAAGACTGTCTGACAAACCTGTCATTTTACAGTTCATAATTACAACTTTAAAGCACTGTAATTTGTTTTGTATTGCAAGTTACATACCTGACACTGTTAGGCACTTTGGTGTCTGGGTTTGAATTGGTTTTATTTTTAGAAATGGCACCTCCCAGTGAGTAGGCAGTCATTTATGTTACAGATGTATTACAGGCTGCTATTGATTGGTTATAGTTTGCAAGGTAACTGATTTGTGTCAAGAGTATTTGACATACTTTAAAGAGTCCTCTTCTGCTGATGTCCAGGTGTATATCAGTATGTAGTGTCTCTACTTTAAAGAGTCCTCTCCTGCTGATGTTCAGGTGTATATCAGTATGTAGTGTCTCTACTTTAAAGAGTCCTCTCCTGCTGATGTTCAGGTGTATATCAGTATGTAGTGTCTCTACTTTAAAGAGTCCTCTCCTGCTGATGTTCAGGTGTATATCAGTATGTAGTGTCTCTACTTTAAAGAGTCCTCTCCTGCTGATGTTCAGGTGTATATCAGTAA
>NW_011348423.1:0-1706 GCF_000735185.1 Notothenia coriiceps
TAATATAAAATATTTCTAGTGTGAACCAAAATATAATACTAAATATTATACAAGTGATTTTTCTTAACCAAAATGACAAAAATTGCATAAAAACACATTTTTCTAATACGGGTCCTTTTTGACCCACTTATGGAAGAGTGTGGGTCCAGTCACTCGTGCATCTGGGTTAACATGAAACTATTACCCAATGCAGGAAGACATTTGTTATGGTAGTTAGATGATGAAATGAGATACAAACTAGTGGCTCTGTGAGGTTGTATTTTTGAGGTAAGGATGGGAGCATGCAGATGTTAAGCAGGTAAAGTGTAATGATTATCTCAGCAAGTTTAGCATGCTAACATTTGCTAACTAGCACTTAACACATGAAACTGCTGAGACTGTTGGTTTTGTCATTAGTTTTGCAGATATTTTGGTCATAAACCATGAGAAGCACAAATGGAAACTCGACCTTTTGATGGCGCTAGAAGAACATTTAAGTCGCCATAATTGTACCAAGGATTGCACAGGATGAACACGTGGGAACTAGAATTAAATGTTTTCTGCAATATGGGAAATAACCAGAAGGAGTCACCAAAAGAAAAACACTCAACAAATTACGCTTTATGTGACATTTGTTCCCTCCTCTACAGGCAGGAGAAAGACCGTCAGTGCTGAGGAGATGAAGGAGTTTGAGACACAGGCAGAGTGTCTCGGCTGGTCCAAGCCTCAGCTTTTCAACTCAGATCATGGTGAGACTTTAAACCAGGTTTAAGATAAGATAAGGACTTGAATAATCATATAAATATATGTGGTTAATTAAAAATAGGCAGTATGAGCACGGGGATGTTATCTATCCTTTTATTTTCAAAAAAGTTTGTATACAATGTTGCCCTAAATTCAATTATGTGTTGTATTTGTTTTGACTCTCATTTTCACTTTTTGAATATGCCTCTCTTCCTATACAGACTATACAAACTGCAAGTCGAAGGATGACATAAGCCCTGATGAAATATTTTCCGTGTTCATTGCAAGACTGTCAAACGTGAATCTAGATGTGTTTAAATGTGTCAGAGAGTTGTTCCTTAAATACTTCCCTGATGTTTCCTTTTGTTTGTATTACCTTAACTTTATGGCTTACATATCAGGCTCCCTACCTGTAAATGAATGTCCCCCTTAGTCACCAAATTGGATTGAATGACTTTGAATAAAGACCCCCAATGTCTCATCAAAAGCTGTGATGTGAGACCAGACATAAAGCATTGTTTGAATGTTTTTTCAAGGTTTATCTTTAAAGAAGACCAAAAGTGTACGGCCATGTAAGTGTTTGTTTGAGCTAATAAAAACATGTGAATATCTGCATGCTCACAGGAAAGTGCCCTTGCATTCTTTCTAATGACTAACAGGGGGGGGACCTGCCTGATGTCCATTTAATTATTTATTAGCTGTAAACACAAAATACAGCTGAGGTTCATTGTAATGTCATTAGTTTTATCGTACACCAAAATCAGAATCAGGTTTATTGCCAGGTACGTACCTCTCAAAAAACAGAACCATAGTTCAAGCATGTTGACTTGATACTATTCTATCAAGGCACCGTTTTTCAACACTTTAATAGTATATACATAATAAAATAAATAGTTCATAATTATTAGTTAACAGTCATAGAATAATATGTGGGTTTTCTCCTCCAGCACAACACTTTGATAGCTCTAAATTCAACAAGATGA
>NW_011348424.1:0-1595 GCF_000735185.1 Notothenia coriiceps
CACACACACACACACACACACACACACACACACACACACACACACACATCTAACAAGGGGTATGAAACAGGGAGTCAGTGATAAGGTGAAGAAAATGTCACTTACCTCACATACTGTACTTGACTAAGGAACAAACAAAGTTACAGAAAAAGGAAATATTAATTAATTAATCATTTTCCAACCATTTTTAAAGTCCCTATGTACTTTGGCATTCAAGGAATTTAAGTAAGATGTTTCACACTTTTACAAATTCTCCCTTTTCTTCCTTTCCTTATGTAAGTGAGTCTTTCCAGTAATATACAAGATGCTATTTCTTTAAACCAGTTTTGAACTATCTGGATATCTTGCATGGCACTTCTTCTTCTTCTTCTCCAACAATGTGAGAAAAAGTCTCCTCAAAATTCAGATGTATTTATGCAGAGAAGCTACATCTCAGTGAATCCTGTAACAAAATGTCAGCTTTCAGGAATGTAAGAATCTGCCGTGTTTACAGTTTAACCACTGTGCATTTTGTAAGCTTTTCCCCACTGAGTTACAAATAACTGTGGGGCGGCAAAGTATTCTCAACCCACAGCACACCCCTTCAACTGAAGTCAAAACATGAAAAGCACCACCAGAGTTTTCACAAGACAGCAGGGAGGGATGAAGCCTGTTCTGGACATATTTCAGCAGCATTAGTCGCATACGCACTAACTTTCTCCAGCTATCAGTGTGCACACAGAGCCAGAGTAATACAACATGCAGACAGAGAGGCTTTATTAGAGCTGGCGTCAGTAATCACTAACTGCAATAGAGCTCTGTATGGAAACACTGGCCCTTCATACAGTAGCCGGAGGTGAGAAGTAGTGGAGTACAAATACTTTGTTACTGTACTTAAATACATTTTTCTGGTGTCAGTACTTTACTCCGCTACTTATTTTTCTGACAACTTTTTACTTTGACTTCTCACATGTTGAATACAAATACCTGTACTTTCTACTTCTTACATGTTGAACACAAATACCTGTACTTTCCACTTCTCACATGTTGAACACAAATACCTGTACTTTCTACTTCTTACATGTTGAACTCAAATACCTGTACTTTCCACTTCTCACATGTTGAACACAAATACCTGTACTTTCTACTTCTTACATGTTGAACACAAATACCTGTACTTTCTACTTCTTACATGTTGAACACAAATACCTGTACTTTCTACTTCTTACATGTTGAACTCAAATACCTGTACTTTCTACTTCTTACATGTTGAACACAAATACCTGTACTTTCTACTTCTTACATTTTGAACTCAAGTACCTGTACTTTCTACTTCTCACATGTTGAACTCAAATACCTGTACTTTCTACTTCTCACATGTTGAACCCAAATACCTGTACTTCTACTTCTTACATGTTGAACACAAATACCTGTACTTTCTACTTCTTACATGTTGAACTCAAATACCTGTACTTTCTACTTCTTACATGTTGAACACAAATACCTGTACTTTCTACTTCTTACATGTTGAACACAAATACCTGTACTTTCTACTTCTTACATGTTGAACACAAATACCTGTACTTTCTACTTCTTACATGTTGAACTCAAATACC
>NW_011348425.1:0-2569 GCF_000735185.1 Notothenia coriiceps
ATCTGACAAGTACCTGAAGCTGTCAGACAAGTATTCTGAATATGAAGTACAATACTTCCCTCTAAAGGCACCGACACACCAGGCCGATTATCGGCGTCGGTGGGCGTCAGGCCGACGATGAGCGTCGACACTTCCTACTCAGATTGGTGTATCCCGCACCGTTGTGTCTTTTCAGCCGGGCCGACGCCTTTTCGGCCGACTGCCCACCGATTCAACATGTCGAATCGGTGGGCAGTCAGCCAAAGGCAGTCGGTGAAAGAAATCACTCCGATTGGCTGTTCAGCTAGCGAATCAGTGCATGAGAAGTGAAACGGAAGTGAGGGACCCAAACAAACTATTCAGAAGGCAAATCTGAGATTTCATTTACCTCCAGCTCTCGACACAGGTTCCGGAAAGCCCCGTGAGCTTCTCGCTGTAGAGTGAAAATGGAATGCACATGTTTATATCACGCAGTCTGTTCTTCTTCTCTCGGTTATCACGCAGTCTGTCTTCCGGTTGTTGCCTCTTTTGAATGACGAATACACACTACCGCCGCCTGCTGGTCCGGAGAGTTATTGCCACTCACGCATGCGCAGTTCGTACGTGCAACTTGGCCGTCGGCTGAAGTCTTTGCGGTGTGTTCCAGTGCGACTGTTGGCCAAGACGCAGAGACACGAGGCGACGCAACAGTCGGGATCCGTCTGTGTGAGTTCTTTGTCAGATTGGTGTGTCCGGGCCTTTAGATGCATAAGTAGAGAAGTATAAAGTTGCAAGAAATGGAAATAATCAATTAAAGTATACCTTGAATTCGTACGTAGATGTAAGCATCGCTTTATACTACATGTTCCCAAAGGTTAGCATAAATTGGCGCTTTGCTTTGAGACACAATCAGTGGATGTAGACCAAATGCACTTCGCTGCCTTCTGGCTCAGCCTTCAAGCCAGAAATCTAACACAGCACTGCTTCAGTTGTCATTATGTAAAGCATTGGTTTGCAGATTGGTCCAACTTCCAGATGTAAAAACATTCATGACATACCGCCGTGTTGGAGAGCAGTCCTTTGTTCGATACTGTAGTGATTACGACGTAGGATAAAGGAACAGATTTATTTTAAAGCAACTAGAGATGCACAGATTTTCACATGCAAGCTGACAGCCGAATCCTAAATCCCACACTCTGGTAGTAGCCCCCCCTTCCCCTCCTGTTTCCTGACAGGGTGTCTCTAGATTATGAAATAGATGACAGTGATGTGTCGTTATGGGAACACCTAATAACAGGACTGCATGCAGAGAAATGAAGTATCAGTAATGGACTGGGTCTTACCTTCCTCCCTAGTTACAAACAGGAACCAGTTTTCCAAGTATTTTCTCTAAGAAAGCACTTAAGTTACATAACACAATACAATTTTGCAATATTTATTTTTGCTAGATTCCCATACACGCTGAGATTTTTGGCAGGAAAGCCCCAAATCCTAGGGATTATTCCCTGTTGTTGATCTTCAGGCTGAAAACGCTGCGGTACACGGCATCTTGGCAAGAACCTGCCGGAAGCAGAGGGATGAGAAAGACTCTCCATCTGTTTCTCGGCAGCTCGGATTCTCACGGAAAATAGAGTTGAGGTGCTCAGCCGGCTTTAGACTAATCACGAAAACACGATGATGAGGTTCTTTTACCCTCACGAGGAGTTACAGTAGGCTCTCAGAGACTGTGGAGGATCAGGACTATTAATGGATCCAGAGCAGCAGTGGCCCTGATGCCGTGAACGAGACGGAGGGTGTTCCAGACTCTCTCATCTTCTACCCTCCCATCTTTGAGTGTCTGTGCAGGTCCCGTCACACACACTCACACGCACACACACACACACACACACACACACACACACACACACACACACACACACACACACACACACACACACACACACACACACACACACACACACACACACTCTGTGGGGGTGCAACTGTTGAGAGACAGAATAGCTTTGACTGAAAAACCCTCTTTTTCGCTTTTCTCCACTCCTCCGTTGACATTTTAAGAGATCGAGGTGGTGATAGAGACACACACACACACACACGCACACACACACACACACGCACGCACACAGAGTGGAGTGGATGAAGGGGTTTTTTTTGGTGGTGAAAAACCTGAGAATGAACCTCGAAGAAAAGTCTGTAAAGTCTGAGGAAAGATTAAGACTGTTAATTTGCTTATTAAATACGTTTCATTTAGCTGACGCTTTTATCCACAGCGCCTAGCATACACTGCAATACCGTAGACATATGGAAGCAATTTGGGGAATCTAGCCCAAGGTCACCTCAACATCTTGACTACTTGGTTGGGATCGAACTGCCGATCCCTGATTTGCAGATTAGCTCCAAACATACTGTGTTGTTCCTCAAGCTTGTTGTCTAGCAACGTTCCCATTGCTATCTTGTTTCCATTATGGGAGGCTTATCTTTAGTGTCGTTTTAAAATGTTGTTTATCGAGCTTATGAGCTGCTGTTTCTTTTTGTCTGACAGTCTTTCCTGGGAGATTACGAAGACTAACTGCTGAGCTAATGGCCATGCATGCATCTATGGGAGGCGTGT
>NW_011348426.1:0-2130 GCF_000735185.1 Notothenia coriiceps
ATAAATATAATATATATATATATATATATATTAATGTGATTATTTGTCTACTAACATTGGTCTGTGGGATGTATTACACCACAGCAATAACACATTTGTTTTGCTCTAATAAATGATATGCCATGCAAAACCTCACATCGTCAAAGTGACTCCTGAATAACACAGAGGTTTGTTTGTTTGTTATCAGTATGAAACGGAGCCTTACAGAGCTGCAAACCTCAAGGCTAGCATACTTTAGCAACTGCTGCTAAGTTCCCTCCATTCAAATCACACAGACCTCTTCAGTTCAATTTATACTTCTGTAAACAGAAGTCCTGCAGCAAATACCTCCTACATAAGAAACTCATTCATGGTTTAAAGGTCACTCACAGGGTTAGGGTTATATACCCACAATTAGCCACAGTGTGGTCTGAAATGTGGCGGGGTTAGGGTTAGGGTTGGGGATTTGTGTGGATACATGCACCAAAGTGGTTTGCAGCTATTGGGACGTTGGGCTTAGTTAAACCATTCCACAGTATATACCTACATTCAGCTTTAGTTTTCAATCTGTTTTCCAACCAGTTGAGTTGCTAAGTACATTGTGATCTATTGACGTGAGCCATCAGCAAATATTGCCTAAATTGTTTAATTCAACTGCGCATACAACCATTACAGGGGAAGTACAGAGTGAGGGGCAGAGAGGGAAAGGACTTAGGGCTGCATGAGTTACAGCTCAGCACAGCTCAGCGAATGAGTGAGTGTTACGCAAGAGCTCAGTCAGCCCAGCGGGAGGTAAGAGGGGGGGGGAGAGAGAGAGAGAGAGAGAGAGAGAGAGCAGTGAGGGACAGAGAGGAGAGCCGGAGAGGAAACAACAGCATGTGAGAGCAGATTACAGCTGGATCTACACACACACACACACACACACACACACACTATCATACACTCTCCTTTACTGGCTTCTCTGTCCTATCTCTTACAGCGCGGCAACATCATGAGGGGGAGCGCAGAGGGGTTTTTCCTCTCTCCGCTGAGGGAGTGAGGAGAGAAGAAGAAAAGAGGTAAGAGAAGAGGAGAGGAGAGAAACTTTCCTCTAAAGGATCTTCTCGCTGAGACTAGACCATGAGGCTGTGAATCGTCCCTCTTACGGAGCTCTTCTTCCTCATTAGCTGACCCCATGTCTCCCAAACGTGGACCCCCCACTCGGAGCACACCACTCTGGATGCTGCGGTGCACGCTGCTCTGTGCTGTGATGCTGGCAGGGGGCTCCACCCTGAGCCCAGAGGACTTACAGAGCACCACAACGCTGCCGGAGGACTGGACCAGGAGCCCCATCCAGCTGCAGCCAGACCTCCAGACTGAGAACCTGATGATCAACGAAGCACAGACTGAAGCACAGACTGAAGCAGAGACTGAAGCAGAGACTGAAGCACAGACTGAAGCAGAGACTGAAGCACAGACTGAAGCAGAGACTGAAGCAGAGACTGAAGCACAGACTGAAGCACAGACTGAAGCACAGACTGAAGCACTGACTGAAGCACAGACTGAAGCACAGACTGAAGCACAGACTGAAGCACAGACTGAAGCACAGACTGAAGCACTGACTGAAGCACAGACTGAAGCTCAGACTGAAGCAGAGACTGAAGCACAGACTGAAGCACTGACTGAAGCACAGACTGAAGCACAGACTGAAGCACAGACAGAAGCACAGACTGAAGCACTGACTGAAGCACAGACTGAAGCTCAGACTGAAGCACTGACTGAAGCACTGACTGAAGCACAGACTGAAGCTCAGACTGAAGCTATACAGACTGAAGCACAGACTGAAGCACTGACTGAAGCACTGACTGAAGTACAGACTGAAGCACTGACTGAAGCACTGACTGAAGTTCAGACTGAAGCTCTGCAGACTGAAGTGCAGACTGAAGCTCTGCAGACTGAAGCTCAGACTGAAGCACAGACTGAAGCACAGACTGAAGCTCTGCAGACTGAAGCTCTGCAGACTGAAGTACAGACTGAAGCTATACAGACTGAAGCACAGACTGAAGCTCTGCAGACTGAAGCTCAGACTGAGGAGCACAGACTGAAGCACTGACTGAAGCACAGACTGAAGCACAGACAGAAGCACTGACTGAAGCACAGACTGAAGCACAG
>NW_011348427.1:0-2645 GCF_000735185.1 Notothenia coriiceps
CTATTGATTCGATTCCTGAAGAAGAAGAAGAAGAAGAAGAAGAAGAAGAAGAAGAAGAAGAAGAAGAAGAAGAAGAAGAATGAAACAGGGTTAAGATTACATATAATTCACCTGTCTGACCTCCTGACCTCTCTGGCCTCCTGACCTGTCTGACCTCCTGACCTCTCTGACCTCCTGACCTCTCTGACCTCCTGACCTCCTGACCTCTCTGACCTCCTGACCTCCTGACCTCTCTGGCCTCCTGATCTCTCTGACCTCTCTAACCTCCTGACCTCTCTGACCTCCTGACCTCCTGACCCCTGCATCTATAGACAGACTTCACAGATATATTGAGCTCCTCGACTCCCCTCCTCGACTCCCCTCCTCGACTCTTATCCTCGTGTCTTAGTCCCGCCCACAGGAGATGCGAGCGGAAGGAGTCAAGGAGGGGAACCGAGGAGAGAGGAGTCGAGGAGGGGAACGAAGGAGAGAGGAGGGGAAGCAGCAGGCGGTTAGAGAAGTTAGATGTCCTTCAACATGGCACGCTGAAATTCATTCCCGGGTCACTACCGGAGGACCGAGGATTCGAGGAGTCGAGGAGTCGAGGAGTCGAGGAGGGGAAATGAGAGAAATGAGAAAGGGCCAGAGAGATGTGTTTGATGAAAGCACCATGTCTGCTTTTATATATGTGGAGTTTAGTGAAAGGAACATGTCTTACATTTAAATGGCTCTTTCTGCAGACTTCTCGCTCCACTGATCCTCTAACAACTACACTACCCAGAGTTCCCTGCGGCATAGCTCCTCCCACATCCATGATTATAATATTATAAATAGAATTCGGCAAAATAAAAAATAAAAATATGTCTAAATATATAAAATAAAAAATAATAATAAAAATAAATAATTCAATAAAAGTAAATGAAACAAAAAGTAAATAAATAATACAATAAAAAAGCAAATAAATACAAAAAGAATACGAAAATAATCAAACAAATACAATTAAAATATAATAAAAAGCAAATAAATTCAACTATGCATATATTTTATTCAGAAGAATTAATTTAAATGAATACATATTTGTTATTCTTTTACCAAAGGTCAGTTTTTGTAGTCTAAAACTAAGGATCTGCAGACTTCTCCCTCCACTGATCCTCTAACAACTACACTACCCAGAGTTCCCTGCGGCACAGCTCCTCCCATCATCACAATGGCAGCTGCGAACTTTAGCCAGAGCAGTTAACACCAACACTCCTGCTGCAGGAGGAGGAGGAAGAATAAAAGGAGGAGGAGTAGTGGTTGTTCCTCCATGATCTCCCCCGGTCAGTTGTTCTATTTCCTGGCCGCCCTGCAGGACCTCATGATGGGCAGTGTTCTGCTGAAGTGCGCCGCCGCAGACGTGGGCCTCCAGTGGGGGGGCTGGGCTCTGGCTGCTGCCCTGCGGACCGAGAAGTTCTACGACCTGGCAGGTAACCCTTTAGAAACACTTGAGGCCACGTGCTGGTCTCTCAAATCAGTCCTAGCTTGTCATTGTGTGGATGTTCATGTTGTTCCTGCACACTCTGCTTTGGGTTTCTATCCTGCACGCTGATTGGTGCTCGAACTGAATGAAATGAACCTTGAATTAGCTTCCTTAGCAGTAATTCAGCTGTGTGAGTTTTAACTGCATTACATAAATGTTTTTTCTGCTGTCATCGTTATGAAACTTGCTATCTGAAGCGGCTTTGTTGTGAAACAGGCAGAGAGCTCCTCCTTCAGGAAAGAAACAGCATCACATGATCCAGTCAGATCCAATCAGAGCAGAGGGATCCGGGATTTCTTAACTAAGTAGAAAAAGCCCCCCTAATGAGGATTAACACCGCCTGGCTGCGGGGGCTCACTTTGTACAATTAATTAATCAACACAATATTTAATTAATCTGATAGTTAATAATTTTATTTTATAAGAATACTGACAGTTTTTGGCTTTTAAGTAATAATCCTCTATGCATCTTAAAACATTTAGGATTTTTTAATTAATTTTAGAAATAAATGTTGACATATTTTTTTTCTTTCTTTCAATTGAATTGTTTTAATTTTTTTTTTTCACTTATTAATTTTAAATATTTGAGAATTATTTTAAAGAAAACATGAGGACGTTTCTAATTGGACAACACAAACCCCTGCTTAATAGAAACAACCAAATGACCGTATGTTCTGATTTAATTCTAATTGATTTTATGTCCTGATAGAGCTGGAGTGACGAGTTGATCAATTCATTAGCCGATCAACAAGTCATTTCTCCCGCTAAAATCAGTCCTATCTTCTCAGTTGTTTGATTTCCTTTCGTTTCATTTGATAATAAAGTGCATTTCTAGGAGTTTTGAACAGCTGGTCGAACAAAAACAAGCATTCAATTAACATTATTCATTTATAAAAGTCTCTAAAGCTGAAGTTACTAGTTTCAGCCTAAAATCAGTCCTGGTTTCTCATTTGTGTGGATTTTCACGACAGAACGAGCATTTAATAAACATTATTAATTCATTAAAGCCTTTAGGCTGAAGTTACTAGTTGGTTTATTAATTAGCCGATCAACAGACTTTCATTTGAGTCGTTTTTTAGGCTAAAATCAATTTCATTATCATAATTCATTTATAAAAGTCTCTAACACAAATTATTTTATACATTTAT
>NW_011348428.1:0-1158 GCF_000735185.1 Notothenia coriiceps
TTTCTAAGGTAAGCGGACATGAAACTATTCAGCAAAACTATAAATAATAATCTAAGTTATTGAGTTAGCATAATACTTCAGAATCTTAAAATCCCTTAACGTTTGTATGCAATTGTGCTAAATTCAACACTGGAATCAAGCAAATATTAATATGTTTGCATGACATTAGTTATTTATATTTTGATATCACTTAATTATACGTTTAATACATTTAAGTCAAGCTAAGGTACATGTGATGGTAGCTAGTTAGTGCTCCTACCTGTGAGGCCTCCTCCAAACAACATAATAACCAGACTGTATCATTAAAACTAATTACCAGTTCTAGATCCTTGACTTTAGACAAACAATTCAAAAGACAACATGTATTTAAAGACCAATCTTTATTTGAATGTGCCTCTTAACCTGATATATTAGTTATACAGTAATAGTATTGACAATCTAAAAAAACTGAGCAACTCAACAGTCAACTTTATGTTTCTTATTGTCTAAAGCATTTATTATTTTCATTTTCCCCCTTTCATATTCAGTGTGGACGGATTGAGACAGCGTGGTGTCCAGAGAGCTGCAGAGACTTCAGGGAGAAACCCCTGTGTGATGGAAGTCCTGTCTGTTGGTTTGGAGAGGACTGAGGACCTGGCCTGATGGAGGAGCCCATGCTGGGCAAAGCTTATACCAACTGCACAGGCCTAGTCTGTCACTTTATTTGACTAAATGTGTTTACTTATACATTTAATAGGTTTACACCTTCTGTCCATATGTGCTTTTTATTTAAAACATTTTTGATTAACTTTTGGTTCACATTTCAATAAATTGTATTTGCACTCCTTTCGTCCATTATTCTTACTGAAAATGTTAGATTACACATTCACACCTGACAGAAGATTGGCCCCATTTATTTGTGACGTTGCAAACTCTGCGGTACAAGGCACAAGTGATGTGAAGCTCATAAAGCGAGGCAAATAGAAATAATCAGCTGATGGAGTGTAGATGTTGAAATAGGTGCATTCGATCAGACTGTTTTTACAATAAAAGTAGTTTCTTAGTGTACTGGTCTTAAAATCTCATAACATCAGCTTTTAATGTTCCTCTTGGATGTTCTTCTTGACCCTCAGAGAAGGAGAACTATTTTGTGTCTTTTACAGGTAATGTCCTTTTCCT
>NW_011348428.1:1203-4812 GCF_000735185.1 Notothenia coriiceps
ATCGCCAGTACGATGCTCAACAGCTCGCTTAACGGAACTTTGACGCCAGGGTAATCAGGTTTATTTCCCCACCTATCACGGGATATCGTGTACGTAGAAAAGATCTGAAAGCGAAAAAAAAGATCTGAAAAGCGAAAAACGATCTGACAGGTGAAAAGCAATGTGAAACCTGAAAAAACAAGATTCTGAAACTGAAAAAATAATTTTTGAATCTGAAAACGATAAAAATGTAAACTGAAAAAAAATAAGGATCAAATATCAAATATGGTATAAAAGTAAATCTGAAAATAAAATTTTTAATTAAAAAAAATTGCTGAACTGAATTCAAAATATTCAACTGAAAAAATGATTTCAATACTCTCTTGAATACATATTGTATTTTTCAAAGTTCATGAAAAAACTTGAACTTTCAATAAATTGTATTTTTTGAATGCAAAACTTATGACGTGAAATAGCTCCATATACCGTATTAATAATAATTAATTATATTTATTCCGTTTGGATGTAGGATATTTGACCTTTGTTTTAGAGCACAGTGATCTTCTCTGCAGCAAAGAGAGCTAAGCGCTGTCAGACCGGACCCTAACCCTGAAAAGTATTATCATGCTGAAATTAATCATGATGTTTTAATCTATAAGTATTTTACAACTGTATTTAGAAATACTCCTGTTGTAATTATTGATGCATAAATGTGTTCAGTCATTCAATGTGGCATCGCTATAATGGATTAATATGAATATTACATTAATAATCAATAAATTAATAATATATGATATTATATTTTAGTTTTAATTCATTTCTTATTTCATAGTCTCTCATTATTATTATTTTTATTTTTAATCGCTCATCCTTTTGATTTTATTAATCTGTGTGAAAATCTGTGTCTCTCCTTTTTTCACTTTTTTACCCTGTTGCTGTTTTGAACTACTGAATTTCCCCCACGGGATTAATAAAGGTCCATCTTATCCTTATCTTAATGTATAAATTGATTTACTTCAATCTACTGTACTGTGTAAAACACCCCAACAATCATTACAAAAAATATACTGGAATAAAGCAAACTATATACTTTATTCTGATCTAAATATTGTTGTTTTTTCATTATAGTAGCCTGTGATAAACCATAACAAATAAGATGATTAAATGCTAGAGTATTCAACAAAACCACAACTGCAGAGCCCTGCAAACATGCCAAACAGATAAGTTCTAACAACACGACCCAGTTGTCTTTGTGTACTTTTGTGGAATGAAGCACCATCCTCATGGTTTAAATCCTGTAATTGAACAAATGGGGAAAACTTGGCAACGCCTCTAGTCAATTTGCAACACCCCCAGCCAGTGGGTATCCGCTGGGCTTTTGACTGGGAACACACCATCGTGAGTCCCTATCTGGAGTGCTACACTGTAGCATCCAGCTTTTAGTTCCCTCTTGTGATGTTCTTCTTGATCCTCAGAGAAGAGAGAACATTTCGTGTCTTTCAGGCATGTCCTTTCCTAACAAAAATGACAGGAAACATAAAACATATTATTGCAGAACAAGTGTGTTATTTATGAAAGCGGTGTGTTTGTGTGTTTAGGGGCAGTAGATATAATTATTTTGTAATTGTAATGTTTTTTTTTTATTTCAGCAGTGAGCTACAAAGACAATCAGATTATGAATGAAAAGTATGAAGTTCATCAACATTGAAATATATGTTATTATCAAAATAATATTTAACTGTTACAAAACTTGGTGCAACTGTAGAAGCTTGCTCTGTTGTCTCACTGAAAGAATAACTTTTACCACGTGTTTTACAGACAATATTGAGAGATAAATAGTAGCAGTTCTCACTATGTGTTAAATATCTTTGCCTTCAATACATTAAATTAGAAAGCTGACAAAATCATATTGCTTGTTAACATCTAAATGTAACTTTTTGCACAGAAAAAACCCTCAACTTCACTGGTGTGTAGGTGATCTAGTATTGTTTAGTGGAATGTATATCAGTGTATTAAAGTCAATACTTCATTCATTTAAACCAATATCTTTCTTGATTCTTTGTACAGTATGAAAAAAAGAGTCTTTGTACCTGTGCTGAAGTTCACTGCTGTGAGGAGTCCAGTTCTGTCTCTCACTCTCTGGTCCAGCCTGTCTGCATCACCTGGACACCTTAAACAAACAGATATATATGTAAAGTACCATGTGTACAAACAATATAACTGATTATCTTCTGTTGAACATGTTGGATTGTGTATTGTCCGAGTCAGGGTCCTTTTTATTTTACTGTAACTTTGGAAGTTGTGTTACCAATGCTTGCTGTTTATTTGATACCCATTTGGTAATGCAATTCATAAAAACAACAAGGTTTGGGTTTGTTCTTCAGATGACTGTGATGTTAACGTGTAAGCTCAATAATGAACTCAAGCTCAACCATCCATACCATACATCTTATTGTGAGGTTGATTTCACATACACTACTTCAACATTAGCCTGTCTACATACTTGAGCATAGCCAATTTAAATTAACCTTAGTGATGCATACAGTTCCTACCTAAATAATAATAATCTCTCTAAGTTACAAGGATGACCTTATTTTATCAACCTCAAACAGAAGCCGTTTGTTGTACAGTATTATCCCACTTAACACTTGTCTATTTCGTTTTAACCTTTATAATATAGTCTATGATTTTAACTTGGAGGCTACTATTAGCATCGTTAGCACCGATGTAGCTACCACTAGCTTACACGCTAACCCAAGCCGTAACATTAATTACGTAGCTGATTAAAATCATTAACACATAAATAAGTACTCGAATTCCACTTACCGCAAAACCGCATTCATGCACCGTCTGTTTCAACCGCAGAGCGAGTCACAATAGTCCGATATATAAGCATGAAGTACAAACAAACACGGCCGGGGGCAAGTTGTGTTCCCTGGATGAGCTGAACAGGCAGAGTGCTAGCTAGCAGAGAGACAAGAAGCTAACAGCAGCAGTCACTTCACAGAGCCGTCACTCAATGTGACCACGTCCTAATTTATGCAAAAACTTTAAGACCTAATATAAATAAAAGGGTCGTGTTAGAAAACAATTCACTCACAGATCCATAATCATGAAGGTGGAATCTAACTATATTCATAATAATATTTATTGCATCCATGGGTAGAAACATGTTTTTTTCTGCTGTAAAGTTGGGCATTTTAACATGGGGGTCTATGGAAATTGCTCCTTTCTGCAGTCAGTCTCTATCGGCCAATATATGAACTGCAGTGTGTGCCACTTCCGTATTGGCGCCCCGGCTCTTCCACAGAGTTTGCCGCTTGCATACAACGCAATGATGATACTATGACTATAGCTGTGTCCCAATTCAGAGGCTGGGTCCTCCTGAGCAGCTCCTGAGGACCCAGACTCGCAGTCCGCGGAGGACCCTGACTCGGACAATACACAATCCAACATGTTCAACAGAAGAGAATCAGTTATATTGTTTGTACACATGGTACTTTACATATATATCTGTTTGTTTAAGGTGTCCAGGTGATGCAGACAGGCTGGACCAGAGAGTGAGAGACAGAACTGGACTCCTCACAGCAGTGAACTTCAGCACAGGTACAAATACTATTTTTTTCATAC
>NW_011348429.1:0-304 GCF_000735185.1 Notothenia coriiceps
AGCTGGACGGGGAGAAGAAGCAGATGGAGCTGAGTCACAAGCGAGCTCGATATGAACTTGAGAAGGTCGCTTCTGACAGCGCACGAGACTTGGAGGTACACACTGCTGAATTGCACAGTTTTAAAGAGTTTTCTGCTTATGATAATAATTACAGTTTTTTTCGATTGCTAAAACACATTTTTTGAAGGCAGTGCTTATTTTCTCAAAACACTAAACACAATTCACAAAACCACACAAGAAAAGTGCAAAACACCTCATGTATCCTGCAAGCTGAAGCACTGCACTCAAAACTAGATAAACACTT
>NW_011348430.1:0-3218 GCF_000735185.1 Notothenia coriiceps
TTACGTGTTTAATAAAGAAAAACTATTGGACGGTAGATACACGGATTAATTTGGCATTTAAATATACACATACCTTTTGTCCAATCCTGAGGAAAAAATTGAAATTCTGAAAAAAAGTGACATTTAAAAATAACGAAATTCTGAAAAAAGTATAATTTCAAACTAAAAGTTACATTTTGAGAGAAAAATCGAGTTCTAAGAAAAAAATACAAAAGTGAAATTTAGAAAAAAAAAAAAAAGACAATTCTTTAAAAAGAAGGTCTTGCGTCCTAGAAATTCTCAATGATTAAAAAGACAGAGGTTTCCTGCAGACCTGGTTATGAAGTGAGTCCTGTTGGTTTATTGGAGGTTAATAACAAAGACATGAGTCCCAACCTGAGGCTCCGGACCCCCACTAGAGGTCACCAGAGCTTCACTTTGGGTCTCACTAAGTGGTAAAACAAAAACAAAAAACATATATTTATTCACAGTTTCTCTGATTACCATTACTTTCTGATAAGACCAATAAAAACATACAAGTGCTGTATATATTATAATAAGTACTCAGACCTTGTACTTGAGTAAAAGTAGAAGTACTCAGACCTTGTACTTGAGTAAAAGTAGAAGTACTCAGACCTTGTACTTGAGTAAAAGTAGAAGTACTCAGATCTTGTACTTGAGTAAAAGTAGAAGTACTCAGATCTTGTTCTTGAGTAAAAGTAGAAGTACTCAGATCTTGTACTTCAGTAAAAGTAGAAGTACTCAGATCTTGTACTTCAGTAAAAGTAGAAGTACTCAGATCTTGTACTTCAGTAAAAGTAGAAGTACTCAGATCTTGTTCTTGAGTAAAAGTAGAAGTACTCAGATCTTGTTCTTGAGTAAAAGTAGAAGTACTCAGATCTTGTACTTGAGTAAAAGTAGAAAAGTATTATCATCAAAATGTCCTGACAGTAACACAAATAAAAGTAGTCATTGTGCAGATCAGTCCATTTCAGAATAATATACCAAATATAGAAAAGATCTGAAAGTACACGATTCTATTTGAACCTAATCATCCTTTTTTGAAGAGCAGAGACCCTGCAGCTTCTCTGAGACCCTGCAGCTTCACTGAGACCCTGCAGCTTCACTGAGACCCTGCATCTCACTGAGACCCTCACTGAGACCCTGCAGCTTCACTGAGACCCTGCATCTCACTGAGACCCTCACTGAGACCCTGCATCTCACTGAGACCCTCACTGAGACCCTGCAGCGTCACTGAGACCCTGCAGCTTCTCTGAGACCCTGCAGCTCCCTCTCTGAGACCCTGCAGCTTCACGTCTCTGAGACCCTGCAGCGTCTCTGAGACCCTGCAGCTTCTCTGAGACCCTGCAGCTTCAGGTCTCTGAGACCCTGCAGCTTCACCTCACTGAGACCCTGCGTCTCTGAGACCCTGCGTCTCTGAGACCCTGCAGGTTCACGTCTCTGAGGCCCTGCAGCTTCTCTGAGACCCTGCAGCTTCACCGAGACCCTGCAGCTTCACTGAGACCCTGCACCTCACTGAGACCCTGCAGCTTCACTGAGACCCTGCACCTCACTGAGACCCTCTCTGAGACCCTGCAGCTTCACCTCTCTGAGACCCTGCAGGTTGACACGGTGTTATTGAGGTGTTTCTGGGGGTCTGCCTGCTCTCTGTTTGTATGGAAATGGGAGGGGTCTGCCTGAGAAGGAAAACATGGCTGACCCACATTCGAGGAATATCGGCCTCATCCGGAGCTGAATAATGGATCCCAGACACTCAGGGGACACACAGCACTTCAGATCAAACAGGAAATGGAAATCAGGATTTTTATAAATCTCAAACTGCGGCTTAAACTCCGTCTAACCTTCCTGCAGGCGGAGGGTCTCAACCTTCCTGCAGGTGGAGGGTCTCAACCTTCCTGCAGGCGGAGGGTCTCAACCTTCCTGGGTCTCACTGTGGGTTCAAGTACTAAAACCACAGGGTGAAAGTTCTCTGTTACAGGTCATACATTATAACCCTAAAGTACTGGCATCAACATAAACCTAAAGACGTGAAGGGAAAGTATCCTGCAGAACATCCCAGAGTATATCTGATGTTATTGATGCTCTGTGATGTGTTTGAGCTCATCTTAACTTCTCTGTCAGCCTCAGCCATTTACTCACTGTTAATAATCCTAGTCTGCAAAGTACCTGCTAAATAACACTTTCCAATAAATATAAACAAAGTAATAAATAAGCATGTTGTTTTCTGTGTGCACGGTTCAGCGGTACCCGGGGGGTTGATCACAGATCTGTTTCCTTCAACACTTTGCATTTGTGTTGCAGGATTTCATATGAGAGAAAGTGAGTAAAAAGCATCTTCCACCAGACTGAATATCTTTAGTTTCCTAGAATAACATTTATTAGGAGAAACACGTGTTTATATCTAATTAAAAATATACGTTACATACAGATGTAGCCCTGAATTTCGGACTCCAGCTTACAGCTTCCTGCCTACGGCCTGCCAAAGACCAGTATAGAGCAATGTTAAGCCCTCCCACTATTTTCCAAGAGGGCGTTGCCAGATTTTCAATTTCAGGTTTTAACCAGGAGATGGCGCTTCATTCAAAAATACAGAAAGACAAGTTTCATGGACTTTCAGTTGTGTTTTGAAGAGCATTTGAACACATCAATATTTTAGATCAACTAAAGCATATCTAATCTTGTAATTCAATAATATATAGTCTTTATATATTAAATAATCATAATTATAATGTAAATGTTTACATTACACTTCTTTATTTGTTATGCTCATACTTTAACCTTTACAATCGTTTGCTTTAATATGCAGTATATTTTTGTGTTTGCTTCCTCCTGCTCCCTTTCGGACACATACTGTATGATTTATTATTATTATTAATATGAAGATATTATTAAGATAAGATAAGATGTTACTTTATTGATTGAACATTTTAGTTTAGAATGTGCTGTCCCACGGTAATTCAGAAGGCTCACAGGTCACATTCCGACCATTATTTAAAACAATAGGTGCTTTCACACCGTCTATAGTTTGATTTGTATAGAGGGAGCTCTGTCAGTTTTCGAATTACCCATTTGCTTTCGGGGAGCCCTATTTTTCAGAGCACATCTATGGCGTTATATTTGTGCCTCTATCCTGAGCACGCAATGAAACATGTTGAGCATAGAAAATGCGATTGAGCGCACACTTGAACATTTTTGAGCACAGAGAAATATATTTTCTT
>NW_011348431.1:0-4824 GCF_000735185.1 Notothenia coriiceps
TTCCGTGCATAGCATAACAGATAGTGGGAATGCTGTATCAGCATTCCCACTATCTGTTATGCTACGCACGGAAGCTGTAAATCAGTATTATATATCAGACATCGGGAACCCAATTGTCCACTGAAACTTAAGTTAACTTTATGAGAGACATCTTCTTCATTCTGTCCATTTTCATACCGTAAACTTTGTGCATTCCTCTGTATATGTTGCACATTTACATTCATTGCTACAGTATACCTCTTTTAAAAAATCTACATGCTTAAACATGCACTACATAAGATAAGATAAAATAAGATGGAACTTTATTTAGCAGCAACAGTGAAAAACAGGTTTCACACATAAAATAGAAAACAAATAAAGATAACAATACATAAATAAAGTGATACAGTAACTGTTGAAACAAGATATCACGACAAAGGAAAGGGAACACCACAAAAAAAAGAAAAAACAAGGGCCTCTTTAAAATAGGTTTTTAAAGTGTATATACGCTCATTTTTTGCAGTGTTTATGTATGCAACATTACACACCACAGCAAATTCCTGTGTATGTGTTAACCTTTTGGCAATAAACTTCATACAGACATCAAAATACAAGCCGTGCAGGTTTCCCAGAGACACAACTTAACAAGTTAGAGCCATGGGGCAAAAGTTTTAAACCAAACGTCTAAGAATAAAAGTCAGACACTGATGGCAGATATGCAGATTATCACACCTTTACTGCGCGTTGCATAACCATTTGTTCTCACCTTCATCTCGTTAATGTGTTTGCACTTTAGATTTGAGATATTTTTACCTTTGTAATATATTCATCTTCATCTGTTTATGAGTGTAGTCTACTGGACGTTATTCTTTTTTACACATATTGTGTTGTGCCTTTTTATTGATGTCTCTTAATGTGTGTGTATGTGTCTATGTATCAGTATGTATGTGTAATATATAAGTGGCTGTACAGGTGTATGTTTTTATATATTTTGTAATCTTTGGGATGGTGAGAAACAGCACTTCGATCTCCCTGTCTGTCTCCAACACACAGAGACATTAACGATCAAGATGACCTTGACTTTTTGACTTGCAATGCTATCCTATGTTATCCTTCAGACATTAAAGGGTCATGCAACATGTTTTTCTGCCATTTAATTGGCTCAGATTACACTCTATGTCAGGTTGACTGAACAGCTTTTGTCTGTGGTTGTTTTCTTGTATTATAGTCCCTTTTTGTGCATGATTACACATTATTAACGCCAGAGTACAGTGAGTTCTCCTTCCACCATCAGGAATTGCCACAGCAGCAGTGATCTGACAGCTTGAGATGATTCATTCAGAAATAAAATTCATAAACTTCCATTTCAATTCCCTCTTCAAGGTGTGATCTCTGCTCCCAGTCCCACCCCTGACTGGCAGTAGTGATATATTCACTGGAAAGACTCCGGTTCTGTTACTTTAGATGCGGTTAAAGAGATTAAAATGTACTGTGTTGAAGAAGAAGTATCTCAGACTGGTCGGTTTAATGGAGCTGTAATCCAATTTACCGAAAAACCCAATGTAAGAGCGGAGCAATGTGTCATATTAAATGTTTGGTTGAAGAAAATCCTATAATATCGATGCATGTATATTTCAGCAGGTGTAGTATGCACAACGTCTTTTTTTAACCAACAGTGCATTGTGGTTCTTTTAATTAAGCCCTAATCGTGGTATTATTCCATTGTTATTCGTGTTTATGCTCTAAATGTAATTTAATATACAGGGAAATACACACATTGACTTTTCCCCCTGAAGTTAAATAAGAGGATCGATGTCACGCTCATATCTGTACCCTGAATATGAATCCAGCACCAGCACATGATTAACCTAGCTTAGTATACAACTGAAACCAGGAGGACACAGCTAGCCTTACGGTGTCTAAATGTAAACACATCCAGCTACAAACTGCATGTGACTTAAACCTCATTCACACCAACAGTGTTTCAGGGCCGATTCGGAGCTGGAGCTTGAAAGCACCGGGTTTTCCTGTTCACACTGCAGCGGAGCAGCCTCTTAGCTCCGGAATCCGGTTCATTTCGAGCACCAAAAAATTGTCCGGCCAGAGCAAAAGCACTGCATACGTCACGCTTACGTCGAGGCGGGGGCGGGGGCAGGGGCGGGATCACCTCATGAACAACAACAAAAAGCCGGCGTTTTGTCCAGTTTGTACACAACGATGGAGAAACTTAACAAGCAGCAGTGGTCCACTGAAGAGACCAGCTACCTACTGGGAATCTGGTCTTCTGAAGAGGTACAGAGGAAGCTGGAGCACAATCGGCCATTGTTGTTGTTGTCCGTGTCAGCTGTGAGGGGTTTCTGCGCGGTTTGGCTTTATGAAGCAGGCACGCAAACGGTTACGTCATGACGCAAACGATGACACAATGACGCAGCACCAGTGTGAAAAGAGCCGGAGCTAAACCGAAGAACCGGTTCTGAACCTGAAAAGCTCTAGCACGGAGCTTGAACCGAAGTTGCGTTGGTGTGAATGAGGTATTAGTAAGGGTAGCAACATCTTAATCCTTTGTTAAACCCAATGTTTTCTGACAGAAACAAACCCACAAACTGACAGACTGTATCTTATTTCACACAATGTGGTTGACAAGAAACTCTAGATACCATAATGTATGTGAACATGCATCGGAAAGTGAGTTTTTTACTGTATATCCTCTCGTAGTTAATAATGTAATTAATTGAAGAGGAATTTCTTTCAATTCTATACTTCAAAAAGACATATTAGGAAATATTTCATGCTCTTACGTGATGTTTTATTTGACTACACGCCAGTGGAAGAACAATCCTATTAGCATTAGTTATGAATGCCACTTTTTGTCACTTTTAGACTGAAATAAGCATTTTTTGTTTGTTCTGCTTCATATTTTCAGTGTTGTTTTATTTGCTAGTGCCAAAGACGCATTTCCAGTCTATGTACATTTAATGGACAATTAAGTAATCTGAATCTGATCAGATAAGCTTCACTGATACAAACCATAGGCTGCTGACAGGTAAGGTACGTTTATTTATATTTCACATGCCAGACACAGAGGCAATTCAAAGTGCTTTACCTCATCATTAACACTTAATAATGAGACAACAGAAAGGAACACAATACATAAACACAATGGAATAACAGATTCATAAAAACCATGCATAAAAGAGATGCAGAATAGTTTAAAAACAACATTGTAAATGCAGTAGGTGCTAAAACAAGTTCAAAGACTTCTGGGTAAGCAGCCGAAACAAGAAATGTTTTTAAACTCGACTTAAAAGAGCTCATCGTTGGTGAAGACCTCAGGTTTTCTGGAAATGTGTTCCATTAGTGGGGAGCTTAAACACTAAAAGCAGCTTCAGCGTGTATGGTTCTGAGCCGGGGTGCAATGAGTAAACAGGTCCTCTTAGAAGAGCAACCAAGGCTAACCCTAACTCACCATCTAACTCTAACTCTGACTCTAACAAGGCCTCACCACAGCAGTTTCAGAAATCTGCCATGTCTACGTTCTCACAACTCACCTGGAAAGCCTGAAAAGCCTTTATAATCTCCGCCCGGCTTGACACTTTCTGAACCATGGAGATGCAATTGAAGCCAACAGCGTCTACTCCTCAGGTTGTTTCTAATAAGAAAAGCCCCAGGGGTGTCATATGAAAGGGGGGGGGGTTTGTGTGGCTTTCAGAAAGCACGGGAACTGCACACTCTGACAAGAAGGACGTTTAAGTTCAGAGCGTGTGAGACTTGTCCCGTTGAGTGAAAACAATTGGCCAGTTCCAGCTCCCATTCATCAAAGTGACAGCACTTGGCCACGTGGAAATGAATGAATAAATGAAGGAGAATGCATTCAGTGTGCAAATGAAGTGGAGAGACTGTCAGTGTGTGTACCACTCAGCCCTCGTTGGAAAGATGACATCCCCTACGACTGAAATGCTCCTCACATAAGGATATCTCTCCTCTCCACAACAGTATGCATCACATACAAATGATTTCTGACAGTGGAAGCAACATCTGATATTTCCAATCCCCCCTTTTCAACCCTCTTATCTTCTTACATTGTGCCAGAAGAACAATTCAATTCATGACTTTTTTAACAATGTTTTCATTAATATTTTATACAATAAGACACATGTACACAGTGTACAGCTACAAACATATATCTTACATACATTTCAAAATTGAATGACATTTCCAGACCCTTTGGTTTCATTCAAGGCAGTTTCATGGTAAATAGTCCGAACTCAAAATAATCATATAATGAGGTTTGCACACTTCAGTATCCTGATCATCTGCTAGCTCCATACCTTCCACAAACAGATTAAATGGTTTCTAAATCTTGTCAAAAAAGTCTTGCTTCCCTTTTAGTATGTTATATGACTTTCAATTTTAATCACTTTTAGACTTACATGCCATTTCAACCCAGTCTCACGGCATTTCGTGTTATAGTCACGACATTTAATCTATTTTTTCGTGTCACACAGAAGGATTTTAAAAGCAATGTATTTCTATTGGTAGTATGTTTCGTTGTTCGTTCGGGTCTTGGAAGACCGGAAGCTGTGGGGTTCATAAAAACATGTTCTTACTCAATATCAAGACACGATTATTGTTTTTATTTTAAATCGTATAATGTCGGACTTTTTTTGTTGTCTGTGAGGAAAATAAATGGGGCTCAGAGCCTCAAAATACTGAAATCTGTATTTTTTTTAATCTTTTTTTCCTTCTCATTTGTTATTCTTTTCTAAATAACACACTGTTATTTACTCACCAATAACACACAATTATCCTTGTTTTTATTTATTTGTTTAATTCCATAATCTCTAT
>NW_011348431.1:4856-7827 GCF_000735185.1 Notothenia coriiceps
TTGGGTAATCGCTCGAAATGCCTACGTCTGTTTCCGGTTATTTTTATTTTGAAATTCAGTTCCTCACGGACGCCAAAAAAAGCCAGAGATGATGGAATCAAACAAATACATAAAAACAAGGATAATTGTGTTATTTAGAAAAGAATAACAAATGAGAAGGAAAAAAAGATTTTAAAAAATACAGATTTCAGTATTCTGAGGCTCTGAGCTCCATTTATTTTCCTCACAGACGACATAAAAAGTCCGACATTATACGATTTAAAATAAAAACAATAATCGTGGCTTGATATTGAGTAAGAACATGTTTTTATGATCCCCACAGCTTCCAGTCTTCCAAGACCCTAACGGACAAACACACTACCAATAGAAATACATTGCTTTTAAAATCGTTCTGTGTGACACGAAAAAAAGGGGAAAATCGTGATGGTGAACACGAATCAATAGATTAAATATCGTGACTATATCACGAAATACCGTGAGGCTGGGTTGGCCATTTACTTTGAATGTGAACTGATTGTTGTGCAAAATGGCATCCCCTATAACTAAAATGCTCCTCACATATCTCTCCTCTCCACCACACTATGCATCACATACAAATGATTTCTGACAGTGGAAGCAAAATCTAATATTTCCAATCCCCCCTTTTCACTCCTTCTTATCTTCTTATATTGTGCTGCTGTCATGGTTTGCCTGTGGCTTGGAAAAACAAGAGCAGTTGACCTCGGAGAAGTCGAGCATATCAACATCCCTTTTCTTGCCTTTGACTGTGAGAAGCAGAATATTTGTATGCGCCCCGTGTGGATACAGAATCGTGTGCTTCACCCCTCACTACCCAGCTCTTGAGCTATGAACTGCCACAAATTCATTATTGATCATCGCTTTCGGTTGCCGCTGAGCTGCCTCGGTTATCTACAGACATCCACGCCGGCCCACAAGTCTCCTTCTATGTGCAATTCACAACAAAAATAGGACTGTCTTTGATAAGCAGGCAGTGTGTGCTGCTGAGGTTGTACTGTAAGACACATTGAGGTCATCTCATCGGATCCTTTGCCTCTTTAATCTTTAGACCGCAGAAAGTTGCTCTTGACAATCCAATAACGCTATTTGAAAAAGCTGCTGTCTGCATTGCAACTTTCTATTTCAATATTTATGGTTTCTTATTTCAATATACACATAGAAAAGACGATATAAATAGTATGTGATTTAGCTTTCTTGCAAGATGAGATCGTGGCTAAATGATACATATGCAGCTAGCTAGACCAAAGGTGATTAGCTTAGCATAGCATCCGCCTCCCAACACCATTACATCTCACTATTTAACACGTTATATCTCATGTGTTTAATACCTACAATAACTGAAACATGTCAAATTAAAACAGTAAGTTCTTGTGAATTTAAGGCTATCTGTTGCTTCCTGTCGTTGAGCTAAGCTAACTAACTAAGCTAAGTTGCTGCAAATGTGATGCAACTATAGTTGGTATATTTAGATTGTTCTGTACGGTAAACATTGTATGAATAATATCAGTAAGCTTGCAAAGAGTGAGATAAAGAGATCAATAGTAAGTTCATGCTCCAAAGATACCTTGACCACAAAGGGCTTAGCATAGCCTAGCCTAGCATAGCATAGCCTCCCACCTCCTCTTAAGCTACAACGTTAGCATGTTATATCTCATGTTGTTGTGTATAATAAAAACATTGAGTTGTGTTATTGTGGTGCTGTTCTATTTAAGTCCTGCAGTTTGCCATTGTTTTCCATCTCTCAGGAAGGCTTAGCATAATGAGATGGTATTTTATTGATCTTGTCATCTCTCTTGATGAGAAAAAAAGTAATGGTATACAGTACGTCAAACTATTCTTTATAATAAATTCTATAAGTCTGCATGAAGTTTTGCGACAGTCCTGAAAGCATTTCATCTGCATCATTTGTCATTCAGAGCCACTTTAGATGCATCACTGAGTTCTCACTTTGTACGCGACACCTTGGATCAATCCATCATCACATGAACAGAATTTAACAGCGCAGGCAACTTCTCTTTTAGTTTTTGGGGATGAAAAGCTTTTATTTTCCTCATGAGCTGTGGCGTATTGTTCTGAGAGTGACACCTCTATCATAAATTACGTACAGGCGGCATGATGGCGTCAAACTTCAGCCCGGGGTAGCAGTGGGTGGCGAGTCTTATGTTGCTTGGCTGCACAACGAGACATGTTGATTAACACTCATGTTTCTTTTGAATCAATCTCCATCACCCATTGGCCATTTTCTCCATTATAATTCATGTGGGAGGACAGATGATGGAGACGGCTGGCTGAGTGTTTTCTCTCCTATCTGCAGAGGTGGGAGGTATAGAGTACAAATACTTTGTTACTGTACTTAAGTACATCTTTCTGGTATCAGTACTTTACTCCACTACTTGTTTTTCTGACGACTTTTTACTTTCTACTTCTTACATGTTGAACCCAAATACCTGTACTTTCTACTTCTTACATGTTGAACCCAAATACCTGTACTTTCTACTTCTTACATGTTGAACACAAATACCTGTACTTTCTACTTCTTACATGTTGAACACTAATACCTGTACTTTCTACTTCTCTCATTTTCCAAACAGGCTGGTTCCTTTAGTCTGAATGTGTGTTTGGTGGCGTGATCATTATTATTTAGAGTCATTGCGTGCCTATTGATTTGAACACGATCCGTGTATCCATCATTTCCTGGTCTTCTCTAAAGAAGAGGGACCAATGAAAACGTTGTCATGTTGCCGTTGTTCAGCATGGAAACATTCATTAGCTAACAATGACATTATTGTTCTATTAATATAAAGGGAGGTCAGGTACTCTTTAAAACAGCTGCTAGTTATGGGTACTTTTTACTGAAGTACATTTCAAAGCCTCTTTACTTTGACTTGAGTAAAGAAGTTTAGTCAGTACTTCTACTTTCACCAGAGTATTTTTAAACACGAGTATCTGGACT
>NW_011348432.1:0-2549 GCF_000735185.1 Notothenia coriiceps
ACACACTACACACAACACACAACACACACACACACACACACACACACACACACACACACACACACACACACACACACACACACACACACACACACACACACACACACACACACCAATTCTGTAGTTCTTTCGACTTAAACCACAATCATTTCTTAAACCTAGCCAAGCTGTTTGGTTCCCTTACCAGCTTCTTATGGCGCATTTCCACTGCAGCGGGTAGCCCCGTTTAAGCGTCCTTAATCGTCCTCAAGCACCCAGGCCAGTTTTTGGTGGCCTTTCCATATAGCGTAGCACCGGCTAGCGGGTACTTTTCCCTCTTTTTCCGGCCCCATAAAATCGTGGTTCTATCAGGCCAGGGCTGAACTAGTGACGTCAACACTCTCGACTGCTGATTGGTCAGAGAGAATCGTCACAAGATCGCGCGGGAGATCCTCCCTAGCGTCGCATATATATATCTAGAAGCAAGCTTGCAGAATTTTTATACACAGCATTTTTGTAAACGGAGGAGCTACAAAAATGGCAACGTCAAAGTGGTCGACCGAGGAGGTGACGACTTTCCTTCATCTCATTGGGGATGATAAAATCCAGCGGGAGCTCGACGGAACAACTTGAAATGTGAAAGTGTTCCAGGATGTCTCTACACAGATGCCCCGCCTACACTGCGTTGTTGCCCCAGGTCCTAAACTGTAATGGAAATGCGCCACGGCCTCGGACGGCCAGCGAGGCAGCCCGAGGCCTGAGCGAGGACGCTTAGGGACGCTTAAATGGGGCTACCCCGCTGCAGTGGAAATGTGCCATAAGCGGCAGGAACAATCACGCTCAACATTCACCTGAGAACGCAAGAAAATACACAAAACAACGTTTAAAAAAATGTAAATCCCGAGACACGTGACAGAGTAAAGTCTATGTGTGGAAATATTCAAATCTGCAAAATGCATGTACGGTAATGCAGTTGTATGTCCCAGGTCTCAGCGATGACATTGGTGATTCAATATCAAAAATATAGCCAACACTGAATAATTCTATCAGTGTAGGACTTTTTCCTATACATTAAGTCTTACTGCCACCTGCATGCCTCTCCCACACTCTCACATCCACCTTTCCACATTCAACACACACCTCAAACACACACACAGCCACCCAGAACCATTTTCAATTTCCATCTCTGATTCCTGACCTCTGATAATTGGCGAGCCAGCTTAGTGATGGCTGCTGAGCTGGCCTCCCGTCACCTGCAGCCACGCAGGTCCAGAGCTGAATTATTGATGGCTAATATCATTATGTAGGCACTGCTTGTCATAACAATCTAGCTTGGTGGAGGGAAACTCAATCCGCCGCCCCTGCCCCTGCGCAGACAATGCTTTTTAATTATTGATACGGACTAATTGACTACAGGATTCGCGGGGCACAGTTACTTTTGTTCCCTTCACAGCTCGCTCTGCTCCTTCAAGAAACAATCTTATTAGGAGGCCAGCCCTCCCTGATGCCCCCATGTCAGCAAATTAGCAGGGAGGACGACCCCGCTCTCCCCTCTCCTCTCACCTCCTCCCTCCTCCTCATCTTTTCCCTTTCACTCAGAATTTAAGATTCTCCTCCTCTCCTCACCTCGACATCGGACACCGGTTAATTAAAACGGGACAAGAAGGTAGACGGTAACTCGACGTGTCCGCACATCGCTATTCTCAGCACATCTCTCTGGTTTGTTTCAGCAAAGACTTCCTGCTAATGGACAGAGGAGGCGGAGAGGACGGAGGTGAGAGAGATGGCGGAGGGTTAATAGTTTAATGAGGGTCGGTGCTTCGGCCCTCTCTGCTTCACTGCTGTTACTGTCAATACAATACCATTTAATATCAACCCTTTACTCTTTCCTGTGTCCTACCTGAAGAACCTCACCGAACTTTCTCTGACCTCTAGGGTGGATGATGGCAAGTGGATCAGCTGTTTGGCCATTTGAAAAATCAATGTTGTCAACAAGGACTCCAAACTAAATGACAAATATCAGGACCGGTATTTTCCAAAGAGCACTGGGTCATTGATGCCCTTCCTTCAGCATTGTTTGCCATTCAAGTTATTATATCGTGAAAACTAATTGAATTTGTCAATATCTACACTGAACAAAAATATAAATGCAACACTTTTGTTTTTGCTCCCATTTTTCATGAGATGAACTCAAAGATCTAAAACATTTTCTACATACACAAAATAACCATTTCTCTCAAATATTGTTCACAAATCTGAAAAAATCTGTGATAGTGAGCACTTCTCCTTTGCCGAGATAATCCATCCCACCTCACAGGTGTGGCATATCAAGATGCTGATTAGACAGCATGATTATTGCACAGGTGTGCCTTAGGCTGGCCACAATAAAAGGCCACTCTGAAACGTGCAGTTTTGCTTTATTGGGGGGTCTGGGGGGGTCCGAAAACCAGTCAGTATCTGGTGTGAGGGTTAGGGTTAGGGTTAGGGTTAGGGTAATGTTGTGAATCGAGTGGCCCATGGTGGTGGTGGGGTTATGGTATGGGCAGGCGTATGTTATGGACGACGAACAC
>NW_011348433.1:0-2390 GCF_000735185.1 Notothenia coriiceps
GGTACAGTTGTGCAATCAAACTGCAACACACACACACAAGTTCTTTATTTTGTTTCATGATGAAGAATTGTAAGCAGCCTTCTTTTCCTTGTACGATGTGAGGGTCCAAGGATAGAGGGTGTCGTTTTTCTCATACTGATATTCTGAACAATCTGTGCTGTTGAATTAGCTGTAAAGTGTCTCTGTAGGCTATTTTTATTATATGTACAGCACTTTGGCTCGACCAAAAATCGTTTATAAATGTGCTATATAAATAAAACTTGATTTGATTTGATTCTTGCCATTGTCTTGAAGAAATTATTGAATTTGCAACAATAACTGTATATTTCCAAGCAAGATTTTTCCTCCATTTCTTTTTCATTTTATATCGAATAACTTCCAATGATGAGTCCCAATTCCATATTTGTGTTTCCCTTAAATAACAATTTTTTTCATTTATTACAAGTAAAACCAAACAGAAAATATTTGTTAAAGAAAGAACAGTTAAAGGATTTAATACTTTTATATTTAAGTTACACAATCTGCCTTCAACGACATACCGCTGCTACTAAAGTGACCATGTACTGTACAAACGGCAAGACAGCCCAAGGACAGGCTACTATCATTTTCTCCCTGATACTGATACAAGTGAAGTAGACACAAAGCAAGTTGAGTAACACATTAGCAAAGCAATTTCCATTGCAAACCCTATTCTTACCATGGCCAAACCATGCAAACACAAGAAAGGAATACAAGAAAGGAATACATTTAGAACAAGGATAAAGCGGGTTTATGTACATTTCATGTGTTGCAGGAGTTTGACTAAGAGGAGAAATTCAATGTTGAAGCAAATGTAAAAATGGTCATAATAATCATTTGACATCCAGTATAAATCCAACTTAAAGGAATAGTTTATGGGTGAAGTGTATATTTATTTGTCTAATAAAACAAATCAAAACAATTAAACAGTGGTCAAATGAATGACATGAAAGGGCACACTTTACCTTTGTTTAATCATGTGCCTCCATATTTTGAAGGTGCACTATTTAAACAGCTGCTGTTAGCTTAGCCTTACATATGAACTTCCATGCACTATTCAAGTTTGGAGAGGCTGTTCAAATAATGACGAAACCTTTCTCGCAATATGAAATGCAGATAACTCCAAAACATTTTTTTAATTAGGATTGGATTTGTAAATTCTAAAATAGGCCATCTTTAGGCTTATTGTGCACTGTAGCAAATAACAATACCCTGTCTCGTAGAAATTACATTGAGGATATTTTGGAACAAACTGTGTTGTTAAATACTATTTCAGTTATGCGATTAGGTTATCATTTTTTTATTACCTCTTGCCACAAACAGTAATTAACAACGCTGCCTCATAATGGTATTACAAACATAATCAAACAACACACATTTGAGGTCGCAATGTAAGTAATAAACATCATTTCTGGGACAAAGGATTGGTTGAAAATGACATGATTATATAGGGAGTCAGCATCTGCAGGCACTCAAAATGAAATGACGAAGAATTAACTGTATCGGGACATCCCTAATGAAGCACTGCTAAATACAGGACGAACAAAATCAGAGAATATGTTATCAGTGTTCCATTTACTCAGTGGTATTCATTGCACAGGAAGCCAGATACCTCTTCTAGCTGGGTGCTTTTGGGAGGAACAGTGATTGAGTTGCACTCGCAGCCTCACCATCTGCAGGGCTCTTCAGACAGGCAACTGGCATTTCCCAGAAGACCCACCTCTCCCTGCTGCTGCAGACCTTGAACCACTTCTACATGTCTTTGTGGGGGGAGGATATTCCCCTGCAGCAGTCATCCTAGATACAAAATGTAGTCAAAGGAAGACATTGAGCTGGCCCAGGGTCGTGTCAGGATGCTGGTCCTTCTGCTCCAGAGGCCATTCCTCGAGTGTGCACCAACAACAGCCTAGGAGGTGATGGAGGCCTCAAACAATTCCTATTGAGCAGCTGGTGGAGTGCCAAGACAGCAACAGGGGCTGTGAGGCCTATAATACCTCCACTGTTAAACTCCTCACCTGAAACAATCCAATCCGCACATCCCGACAAAACACAACCTGCTCCCCAAAACAAAGGCTCCGACAACCAATCATGAGTCCAAAAAAAAATTGGGCTTTCTCCCCCGTCTGTGAAACACAAACACACTTACTGCAACAAATAAGTTGAGAAGAAAGTCTGTGGGGCTGTGTGCACATTTCCATCACATGCATTGTATATCGGTTTGAAAATGACATCATCAGTGGTGTTCTCAAACACCTGTGGGTCGATAAACTTAGCTAGGTAAAGTTAACATACTGATTTAAAGGTCCCATGTGATAGCTTTGTTTGTTATTCTCGCGTACAGGAGAGAAGCTTTAAAAGTAAGGAGACCAATG
>NW_011348434.1:0-1307 GCF_000735185.1 Notothenia coriiceps
GTGTATGTGAAAAGGCGCTCTATTTGTTTTGGAAATGTGGATGCTAGTTGGCTAAGTGCAGTGAGCAGGGGATTCTGGGACTTTTGGCACAGCTAGCACGCTAATGTTTGGGCTTATTGTGCAATAAAAACCTGCTTTACATTTAAACGTTTATTTATTTTGGAAACCATGTGCCATTTGATGATTTTGCTAGACTAGCAGTTTCTCCCTGGGGGGCAGTCTTTGTGCTAAGTTAGGCTACACCTCATGGTGTGTTAGCTTTTTGTAGCTTCAATTAAATTGATAACAAAAACTACAGCCTCAATAAAAAGTCATTGTTTGACTTTTTTCGTCCATCTTGTGTCTCTTTTCTAGTCATTTTGTCTTTTGTAATTTTTTTTCTTTGTGGACATTTTGTGTCTCATTTTCGGTCATCTTGAGTCTCTTTGTAGTACATGTTTGTCTATTTTGTTGATGTTGCTCCCTTTTTGGTTATTGTGTGTCTCTTTTTGTGTATTTCTGTTGTCATGTTTTTGTCTTTTCTCAACTTTTTTATCTCTATACAGACTTTTTGTGTAATTTTGGAAGTTGTGTGTCTCTTTTTGAACATGTTCTACCCCTTTTGTTCATTTAGTGTTTGTTTTTGTCGTGGCCGTGTCGTTATCATCCCTTATAGTCATAGAAAAAGAGTTCATTAACCAAAAGATCCTCATTAATGAAAGCTGGATCCTGGTTTCCCGGCTGCAGAGCTTCAGATCTGAGCTGACAGAAGGAGGAGGAGGAGGAGGAGGAGGTTCAGTCTCTCTGAGCCGCACTGCCTTTTAAGGCCTGGTTTCAGCCTCCTCTCAGACTTTGTTTGACTTCTTGCTGCAGATTAAACATGTCTCCTTTTTAAGAAGCTGCTCTCTCTACAGAAACATACACACACACATACACACACACTGCAGATTGAGCACATAGGGTTCACGCTGGGGTTAAAACCCACCATTCTTTAAATACCAGGGGACATTGAATTAAAGAGTCCTCTCCTGCTGATGTTCAGATGTATATCAGTATGTGGTGTCTCTACTTTAAAGAGTCCTCTCCTGCTGATGTTCAGGTGTATATCAGTATGTAGTGTCTCTACTTTAAAGAGTATGTAGTGTCTCTACTTTAAAGAGTCCTCTCCTGCTGATGTTCAGGTGTATATCAGTATGTAGTGTCTCTACTTTAAAGAGTCCCCCTGCTGATGTTCAGGTGTATATCAGTATGTAGTGTCTCTACTTTAAAGAGTCCTCTCCTGCTTCCTCTCCTGCTGATGTTCAGGTGTATATCAGTATGTAGTGTCT
>NW_011348435.1:0-1805 GCF_000735185.1 Notothenia coriiceps
CAGTAACTCGGGCATCAGTGCGGCCAACTCCAGCAGCCACGGGCGCATGGAGGGGCCCCCCCCGGCATACAGCGAGGTGATGGGCCACTACCCCGGCTCAGCGTTCTTTCTACACCAGCACAGCAATAACCAGAGGGGGGGGGGGCCAGGGGGCCGGACCATCCAGCAGCAGAGCCAATCAGAAAGCACAATAGTACCTGCCAAGGATGGCCAACCAGAGGACCTGGTGTGAAGAAAAGGCCAGGGGGGCGGGGGGGGCCACACACCCCGGACTGAACGCTGTCTGTCCTCTCCACCTGGTCCCTGGAAGCAGTGTCTCTGTCTCGTGTCCTCTCCACACTCCCACCATGCACAAAGAATCTCAGCCTGAGCTACAGATCAGAGAGGAACTCCCTCTGTCCTTCACACAGAGAGCACTTGTGGCAGGAAGTATGCACTGCGGAGACTTCCTGTCCTCTACATGAGAAAACACTGCTAGCACCGATGGGAACGATATGCTTTTTTGTCCCCTCAGGAGGCGGCGCTGTCCCTGGGATCTGAGGGCGATGTTTTCCTTTTTTTGTTTCTTTTTGCGGACCGGGATCTGTGCACAAAGCGAGAAGTGAGAATCAAGGACCTACAGAGAACACAACAAAACAAGAGACTTACAAACCCAAGTCTTAGTGCCAAGGTTCAAGGGGAAGCAAAGCAAAGGGAGAAAAACAACTTGTTCTAACATTCAACACACAAAAAGAAAAGTTATCTAAAAGTTGCACTATCTTTTTTTGTAAAGAGAAGAGGGAAATTATGCTATGTTATGATAATGATGTGTTTGTTTTTATGTTTGTTTTCTTCTTTTGTTGTCCTTTTCATGAATGGAATGACTGACTGAACTTTGCCTCCAAAGTTGTTTAAACAGTTGGGAGCAAAACAAGTATTATAAGCTTATTTCCTTCCTTTTTTGAAAACAGCAAGAAAAGCTGGTACCCAGCCTACAACGTGTGTGCTTCACCACAGTGAGACATACAGGTCTGTGGGGGGATCTGCCCTGTGACCAGCAGCTGGGCGGACCAAACCTTTCCTACTAGCTTGCTACACCAAGGAGCTGCTCCATGCTAACAAAAGCTTCTTTGATATCAAGAAAACCAAGAATAAGAATATTCCATAGCAAGAAAACATATCTTCTCTCCGTCCAGCCGCCTGGTCACAGCAGTTTCTTCCCTTCTCACCTCTGGGCACCTGACACTGACTTTTTCCTGATTCCTGCGTCCATACCCCCCACTCTTAACCTTTCCTCCCCCCTCACCGCTCGTCCTTACATGCACAGTTCATTCTGCCAACAGCCATATTGAACACAGACCCCGCCAATGAAAACACAAAACAAAGTTTGGCTCTCCGTCTTCACGTTTCCACAGCCACAAAAAAACAGGACGACACAAAATGAAGACTCACAGCGATCAGGTTTAAACGAAGAGTGTCTGTGGTCGAAGTCAAAGGGCTATGGGAGGGTCCTTTTTGTAAAAGAAAACCCTTTTGAAAATTGAGCCTTTTACTCTGCTCAATGTTGCCTTCTCCTCTGCTCCTGCGCTTTCTGTCTCTATCTTGTTTGCTTTCAACACCAATCCCCCCCCTCTCTAACCCCCACCCCAGCTTGTTTACAGTGTCTCTGCTAAACACTGTTCATCATCCATCCCTCCATCTGTGTTCAAATGATGCAGAGCCTGCCAAGCCCTTTAAAGGTGTTTGTGTGTTTGTGTGTGTCATTTTAGCACATCTTTCATTAAGCTTTCATTAAAGCAACAGATGCATGGATCCAGGAGACCCCC
>NW_011348436.1:0-2464 GCF_000735185.1 Notothenia coriiceps
CAGCACTCTCTCTTTCACGACTTCCTTTGTAGGTAATTTGAGTCCACGACGAGACACCTACGATCAATTCTATGAACCGTAGAGTAGAACCCACTGTTCCAGTAAGTTTACAAACCCGAGTCCGAGACTCGACTCCTTGGAGTCCTACCTCACTTCCAACGCACGTTATATTGCCTCCCGGTCTAGATTATCCCTTATTTTAATAGGACCCTGGCTTTAATTTAGGTGACATCCCTCAGGGCGTAAATTTCAACTAAAACCAAACAATAAACCTTGGAAATAATTACGTAAAAAGACAAAAGTCACTCCTCCACGAGAAACGAGTCCATTCCCCCCGCCCCGATTCCGAATTCAACCTCCACGCCACACCTGCCCCCTCCGTCGTCCGTCCGTCGTTTGTTTGGTTTTCTCTTTGAGGGAAATAGTTTTGTTGAAGCTGTTGTTGGCCTGTGGGAAAATGTACTCATAAGAAATGACTCTGGAAATTCTGCAGATAGAGCCATAAGAAATGAATGCAACTGATTATTTAATGTTTAATGTTGTTTTTATAGGGAATCATTTAAGCTTTGTTAGTTCCAGGTTTAATATGTGCAATAAGTTCATTTCAATAAGTTCTGTAATAAACATTGAACCAGTCCGGCCCTCGACGAGTACCCATTTTTTTTATGTTGGCCCACTGTGTATTTGAGTTTGACCGCCCTGGTGACACTCATCATAAAACTCTGTTTAGTGTGCATGTCAATGTCTTCTAGCTTCACTTTTGAAGGGAAAGCTTCCAAGACATTTCAGACATGTGTCTTTGACTGACTTCTGTTAGGTGTTGAGTCGTTTCTTTGCATCGCTGCAGCCTGTCAAAATGATCATCATGAATTCTGAATGTTGTGTGTTTATTTTAGGAGATATTTAAACGTGATCACATGCATAACACTTTGTATTTTCTCTGTCATGATGTGTGTATCTTCTGTGTGTTTCTGCCTCTTTGTTTGGATGCTGTCTGGAAAAGTGAGTATGCACACCGTGGTTTTAGTGACTTGATGTCATGGCTGATCTCGTTAAATGTTTATATCATTCTGGTTCACACTGAACGCTGCGCCGGTGGTTTCCTGTCATCATTCTCGTGTTTCTCTGTGTTTGTCTCCTCAGCTTCTGCTCTTGGCTTTAACACCTCAGCTCCGCTCGCTGACGACAACATGACGATGCTGGTGAGCGACAAAAGACAATGTTTTTTAATTATAATAAGAATAGTAATGCAAAAATGATAAATACCTAAATATCGTGCACAATATAGCAATGCAATTTTAGTCAAAATACGTTTTTGTTTCTATATCGTAGAGCCCTAGTTTAGATATCATAAAGAAAACAGGTTGTTTTTTAGTTTAGTTTTTAAGTCTGAATCACATCAGCGATCCACATCATCTCAATGAAGCAGACTATTAGAGTCCTTATTACACTGAACAAAAATATAAACGCAACACTTTTGTTTTTGCTCCCGTTTTTCATGAGATGAACTCAAAGATGTAAAACATTTTCTATTTACACAAAATAACCATTTCTCTCAAATATTGTTCACAAATCTGAAAAAATCTGTGATAGTGAGCCGAGATAATCCATCCCACCTCACAGGTGTGGCATATCAAGATGCTGATTAGACAGCATGATTATTGCACAGGTGTGCCTTAGGCTGGACACAATAAAAGGCCACTCTGAAACGTGCAGTTTTGCTTTATTGGGGGGGGTCTGGGGGGGTCCGAAAACCAGTCAGTATCTGGTGTGACCACCATTTGCCTCACGCAGTGCAACACGTCTCCTTCGCATCGTTGCTGGATATTGGCAGGAACTGGAACACGCTGTCGTACACGCCGATCCAGAGCATCCCAAACATGCTCAATTGGTGACATGTTAGGGTTAGGGTTAATACTGACTGGTTTTCGGACCCCCCAGACCCCCCCCAATAAAGCAAAACTGCACGTTTCAGAGTGGCCCTCCACCTCTTCCTCCCCCTCCTCCTCTTCCTCAGTTCAACATGACGGACATGGACTGGAGTCAGCTGAGTAAGAAGGAGTGTGTGAAGTATGGCGGTGTGTTGGTGGGGAACTCCTGTAAGTACGTCCCTGATCTGGCTCTGATGTCCTTCATCCTCTTCTTCGGCACGTACTCCATGACCGTCTCTCTCAAGAAGTTCAAGTTCAGCCGCTATTTCCCCACAACGGTAAGAAATCAAACTCACCTGAAAACACCGCGCTGTGTCCCCACCGGGGCTTCAGTCCAGCTGCATGGGGAAGGCATTAATACATATAGATATTTATTATAACATTAAAGCAGTCGAAGTCAAAGGATGAGGAGAAGTGACCCTAACCCAGTTTATGCATGAAGTATCTGCATCTTATTTAAAGACATGTAGCTTTTACCCCTCTCTCCCCGTTTCTCCCCCTCTCTCCCCCCTCTCTCCCCCTCTCTCCCCCCT